>NW_028246308.1:0-1000 GCF_964263255.1 Lissotriton vulgaris | reverse complement strand
TATAAGTAAATGACACCCACAAGTTATACAATTAATAATAAATGCTACTCTGCGGTGATGAGTAGCAAAAAAGACTTAAACGAAAAAGAAAACACACCAACAGAACTCACCGCCACGGGTGGTATAATCAAATGACTTTATCAAAATGAACGGTGTAGTATTCAAAGGATGGGTAGGATATTAGGGTAACCTGAAACAAAACATGCTCAGCGTTAAAAGGTGCATTAAATTGCGACTGCAAAACGGCTGATGACTAACATCAGTGCGGATCTTACCGGACTGGCGGAGATCCAGCATGGAAGGTGCCTGTGTAGAAAATGAGAAACGGCGGTGCCGTGAAGTACCTAGGAAATATGCAAAAATGGGGATTAAAAGGAAACGTAACTAATGCTAGCAAAAGGTTGTCTTGCAAAGCTAACTCAGGGCAGCTTGTAGTTACCCATGAAAAGGTGTAAATGATCTTACCAGATTCACGGTGAAAAGACTGCAAACTCCCAATGGACGGTTAACAGGTGGGTGCGCCGTTGACCATGACCTGCAAGAAAGAGCTCACGGTCTCAAAATCTAACGCTCTAAACAAGCAGGTTTCTGAGTGAAATAAGGGCGGGTTAGAGCAGCCTGCTTACCTGGAGTGGGTGCGCTGAAGCAAGGCACAGGCACTGGGTCACCTCTGTACCGGAAATCAACAGAGGATAGGGGGGAGGAGAAATGCGAGACACGGTTTGGCGGACGTGAAAGTGAAAGTACGGCCGGCCGTGGGCAGCAACAGCAGGGGTGAATAATTAGGGGGGAGGAGAAATGCCTGAGGTCGAGTGCACCCTGGGGGAAGCTTCAGATGCCTGTGGGAGGGAGGCTGATGGCTTTGATGTGGACATGTCCTCCCCAGTGCACCACACGAACTGTAGGAAATCCGCGATGGTTTCAGACCTTGGTTTGGCCTCTATACTCTCGTCCTATTATCCCTTGCGGGATTAATAGGACGAGACCTAAAAAACAGGCA
>NW_028246307.1:0-60008 GCF_964263255.1 Lissotriton vulgaris | reverse complement strand
TCTATCTATCTATCTATCTATCTATCTATCTATCTATCTATCTATCTATCTATCTATCTATCTATCTATCTATCTATCTATCTATCTATCTATCTATCTATATGTATATATATATACATATATATATAAATATATATATATATATATATATATATATATATATATATATATATTCAATGAAAAAACCATAGGTTATAGGCCATATATAGTTAGGAATTAGCATTTACAAAACCTTATTTTACTCGCATAAAACCATTGAAATTCCATATATAGTTAGCTAACTATAAGCGCTAACTATATATCGCGCACCCGCAATCCACTGCTGATGATGTCACATATTACATCATTCATGACATGGTCAGTGACATCACTGATGACATCACTGATGACATCTCAAATGACATCACTGATGACATCACTGATCACAACATCCAGTGATTGTATGTGTCTGTAAAGTTTAAATATGTTTCACATATTGAAGAATGAGTGGATGTATAAGTGTCTGGATGAAGAATTTAGTAGGTGCATGACTGACTGTATGAGTGAGTGATTAAATGTGTCTCACTGAGTACATGGGTTAGTGACTAAACTGTCTTAATTCGTGCATCAGTATGTTTGTTGTTGTCTAAGCTGCTGCATGTGTTGATCAGTAGCTATAAGAGTAGCCATATGGGTTATTGATTGGTTGCCCAAATATTTGAATGGGAGGCTGAGTGTGTGTGTGGGTGGCTGGGAGGTGCGTGACTCTGTGCATAGATGTGTAAGCAGTTGATTCACTAGGAGTATGAGTTCAAGAGTGCATGTGGAAACAGCTATATGGGCGGTTGACTGTGCATGGGTGTGTTGGTGAGTGAATGGATTTCTCATTGCTACATGTGCAAGTAAGTACGTATGTAAAACACAATACATGTGAGAGTTGAGATATATAAATAACTGAACATAAGAGCCAGTGAATGTGTGAGTGGCTGTATCGATCACTGTGAGCTTGTATCAGGGATTATATAAGAGAGTAAATATGTGTTATTATATGTTTGAATAAGTAAGATGTGTATAACTGTATAGTTGAGGAAATGGAGGTGTGATTGATTCTTTGCATGACTGACTAGGTGTGTGAGTAAGTCCATGGATGAGTGACAGTCTGTGAGTGTCTGTTTATACTGAGTGTATGTAAGGTTATATTAGAGTCTGAAGAGGTTCATTGTATTATCACATGAGTGATGTGATCAGTGATGACAAATGAGATGTCATCAGTGATGTCATTTGAGTTGTCATCAGTGATGTCATCAGTGATGTCATTTGAGATGTCATCATTGATATCATTTGAGTTGTCATCAGTGATGTCATTTGAGATGTCATCAGTGATGTCATCAGTGATGTCACTGACCATGTCATGAATGATGTAATATGTGACATCATCAGCAGTGGATTGCGGGTGCGCGATATATAGTTAGCGCTTATAGTTAGCTAACTATATATGGAATTTCAATGGTTTTATGCGAGTAAAATAAGGTTTTGTAAATGCTAATTCCTAACTATATATGGCCTATAACCTATGGTTTTTTCATTGAATTTTCAAGGTTTTGTAAATGCAAATTCCTAACTATATATCCACTATAACCTATGGTTTTTTCTGTGAATTTCATTGGTTTTTTAATAGCAAATATGAAAAGCTTTAAAATGTCAAGTACGTGATAGATAAAAACATTTTCGTATTTATGCACGCTGATGTGCTTTGAACGCTGCCCCCCCCCTCCCCTCTTTTGCCTTAGTAGTACTCTCTCTTTGCAGATACAGAAGGGTAGTTAACGCAGGCCTTTACCCCCGTTGTAATCCGTCGTACCTCCTTGTCTCTCCATTTGATTGATTGTTGTCCAAGCATTTACTGTTTTAGAATTGGTTCTCTTTGGATCATTCTCTATTTACAAACAAGCACAAAGTCGCAATACTCTGTTTAGTCTTTGCAGATAGTGAAAAATCGTGTAAAAAAATAAAAGTAATCGAGCAAAATCAGTAGGCCACTAATTGGATCTCTTTTTGACCTCGCTAAAATAGAAATATTAGGAACAACCCTTCTTGAGAAATACGAAAATAGTGAGATGAACTGAGCTCCACACCATGAGGGCTGCAAGACAGCTCGGCTCCATCACCCATCCCGCACAAAATAATGACAAACCCTATGCAAATATTAAAAATATAGACAACGCACCAGCAAAGAAATAGGGTAAAACATTTTATTAAAAAACTATTTACATAACGTTGGTTTATAAGATGATGTCAGTAGTGGACCGATGTGTGAATAGATCGAAAACAGCACAAGGCTCCAAGATCCGGATAGCAAGCTCCTGGATGTTGGGTGCCATAGTTTAGAGTTCTAAATTTCAGCCTTTTTCAATGCCTGTGCTTTGTTGAATCAAAATGGCGGCTTGACACAAAGCTGACTCAAGCGTTGTTACTGATGCTATGCAGACCAAAACTGGTTTTCAGTTTGTACATTTTTCTAGATTTTTCAATCCAAGTTTGGTTGACTTTGTAGAACGATGGCTTCAGATTTTCAACATACGGTGTGGTGGCGCTGACTGGGAGGGGGCGCTTCGCTCCTGCCCCCTCCCCAAGTAAGATTTTCATACGTGAAAGTACGTTAATGGTTTTGGTCCCTGAGATGCTTCGATGTCACTACCATTCTCAAATAGCATAAGTTCTGGATGTTGGGTGCCATAGTTAAGAGTTCTGAGCAGCGCTTGTAACACTGTCTGAAGCTTATTTCCACCTACTGCAGCTTCACTATTCTCAAAGTAAGTGAGTGTCGTTTGTGGACCTGACTGCATTAGAAAACAATATGATATGTTACCTTCCTAAACAGCTTGACGGAGGCCCCTGAGGGGCGCTGTGATGGCCATGGACTCGGAGAAGACGCTTGGCTCCGACACCCTCCCCAAGTCTTATAGCACTGGTGTAGCCTGAGATCGCCCCCGACATAGGCGGCCGGCTCCCGGGGTCCGGCGGTACTTTTTGCCTTTTGATGACTCTTCAATTCTGGACCTTGTCCCACAATCCGTTTGACCTGAAGACAAGCTGTAGTGAGGCGCCCCTTTATCGTTTTAGTTGCCATTCCGCCCGCTTTTGCTACACTGTGCCTCTTCCGCCATTCAGCTGTTTTCCGCCCGCTCTTGCGACTACAGCGTCTCGCTCACCATGTAGTTGAGATGCGCCCGCTCTTGCGGTGCAGCGATAGGCGGCTGCCACAGGACTCTCAAAATGGCGGCCGGCTCTTCGGTTTTGGGCCTGGTCCACTAAAATGGCCCTGGGACACCTTGGAACTCGGACGCTTGTCTGCTAGGGCTTGGATCCCATTCTCGAAAAGCGTCCCCTCAGCCGTGAAGATTCTACAAAAGTCTTGGGGGCCTCCGACTCCCGCAGGCTTCTGGTGGGGAGCGGCTGCCATGATTGCTCGTGGAATGGCCACGACGGAGCTACGAGATGGTAGTGGTCTCATGCTGACGCCAGCTTTAGTCTGAAACATCCAGAAACACTGTAGACTACCAATTCGATCAGTTCCGGTAGCGCCCCAACATGACCCGGAAGAGAAGAACTTGCCCTCCCCTCTTTGACTGATGGTTCTTGTTGCCTGTCCCCTCTGTTGTCATTTAACAGAACTTTTTGGACTGCTGAAAGGGGTTGTGTTCTGAACGCTGGTTGGTGGAGACATTTAGACTATATTCTTGACCTACGTTGTCGCGTAATGCGTTTTATGACACGCCGCGTTAGCGCACCCGGAAGTGATCCGAGGCGCGGCGCGCAGCGCGTAACGTAAGCATAACAGGTCATGTGACTTGTTAATAAAACTTTTCATTGGTTCATTTTACTTTTGTTAATTTAATGATGAAAAGCTTGGTCATATGACCTAAAAATTACGCTTTTTATTATTTTCGAACAATATTTTTTTTTCAAACATATGTTATAATATTCCAGGCTAATGTACTTTCCCGGAAAATTTACAACTGTCTTGCAAGTAAAATATATTCCTTTTTCGAGAAAAAGGGCGTTTCTTCCTTCCATGACGGAGCCGTTGAGTAAAAGAGATTCGGCCTGCTGTCTTAGTCGCCGATACGCCTGATTATCAGATTCTTATCGATCACTTTATGTTGCAGACATGAAAAACACAACTGCCCTTGACCATTTATCTTTACTGCGTTCCTACATATTATACCTTTTATCCGTCATGTAATTGGACTGCTTTATTTCACTTGCCTTTTACTGATTCGAAAACAGTCACTAAAAGTAAAAACTTTACAAATGAAAATACTACTACCGTGTTTTGTTTTAAAAACCTTTATTGTGAAAATGTCAGTATACAAATACGGGCCTATAACCACGTGGGCCGGCCACGGAGCAAACTCAAATCGTATATGATGAGGAGACATTTACACTGTAGAAGAACGTAACGAGCGGGCCATTAGGTGACAAGAACAAAGGTGTCTAACAGTTGCGGTATCGGTGGACGTACATTTTGTAATTAAAATACGACAGGGCCACTTACAATAACATTTTCTAGATATACATTTGCGGGCAAAGAGTTACGAGTCCCATTTATACCGGCGCCATTTTGGGCGAGGCCGGGCAGGTCCAAGATATAGTCAAAATGTCTCCACCAACCATCGGCCAGACCAGAACCCCTTTCGGCCCTTTATGTTACAAGATGATGTCTTCCATTCAGAAAATATTGGTGGCAGCATTTTGAAAGGAAACAGAAACAGCCGTTCTCCTAGTGAGTTTCACATTGTTACATTTAGGAAGAATGTTGAAGAGTAGTATGTGGAAAATCTGAAGCCATTTTTCTACAAACTCTCAATCAGACTTGGATGGAAAAAAAAACCTGAAGAATGTACAAACTGAAAACCAATTTTTGTCTGTATAGCACCAACAGTAACGCTTGAGTCAGCTTTGTGTCAAGCCGCCATTTTCATTCAATCAATAGCGTCCCCCTGCACACATTCAGGGACCTGGTCGTGTCTTCAGATGAAACGCATTGTAGGAAAAGAAGCAGAAAGGAAAAGGAAAAAAGTTCCGCCGGACCTAGTGAAGCTGCAGCAGGTGCAAATAAGCTTCAGACAGTCTTACAAGCACTGCTCAGAACTCTCAACTGAGGCACTCAACATCCAGGACTTGCCATTCGGATCTTGGCGCCTTGTATTTTTGTTTTGTTTTTGATGGAGGGGAAAGAACAAAAAACAGACATTGAAAAAGGCTCAACAGTGCAGGGCGCCTTGTGCTGGTTCCGACCTATTCACACATCGGTCCGCTACTGACATCACCTCATAAACCAACGGGGCACCCCACGCCGACTTTCGGCGCAGCATTGTAGGATGGCCACACCAGTGCGGCAATTTGCTGGACACCACCTCGGTGCCATCCAGATCTCGGCGCGTTCATTCATTCAATAGCGTCCCCCTGCACACATTCAGGGACCTGGTCGTGTCTTCAGAAGAAACGCATTGTAGGAAAAGAAGCAGAAAGGAAAAGGCAACAAGTTCCGCCGGACCTAGTGAAGCTGCAGCAGGTGCAAATAAGCTTCAGACAGTTCTACAAGCACTGCTCAGAAATCTCAACTGAGGCACTCAACATCCAGGACTTGCCATTCGGATCTTGGCGCCTTGTGCTGGTTCCGACCTATTCACACATCAGTCCACTACTGACATCACCTCATAAGCCAACGGGGCACCCCACGCCGACTTCCGGCGCAGCATTGTAGGATGGCCACACCAGTGCAGCCACTTGCTGGACACCACCTCGGTGCCATCCGGATCTCAGCGCGTTCGAGTCACTGTGCCGGAAGAGTGACCGGAACTCAGCTGAACACGCCGTCTTTCGGCGCAGCATTGTAGGATGGCCACACCAGTACGGCAATTTGCTGGACACCACCTCGGCGCCATCCGGATCTCGGCGCGTTCGAGTCACTGTACCGCAACAGTGACCACAATTCAGCTGGACACGCCGTCTTTCGGCGCAGCATTGTAGGATGGCCACACCAGTGCGGCAATTTGCTGGACACCACCTCGGTGCCATCCGGATCTCGGCGCGTTGTGCTGCCTTCGGCCTATTCGCACATCGGTCCGCTACTGACGCCGCCTCACGTGCCAACGGATTTTCTACGCTTTTTGTAGCCCTATGTCGCATAACAGGTCATGTGACTTGTTTATAAAACTTTTCATTGGTTCATTTTACTTTTGGTTTCCTAAAGATGGAAGGCTTGGTCATATGACCTAAAAATAACACTTTTCATTGGTTTAGAACATTTTTTTTTCCCAAACGATGAAAGCCCCACCTTGTTTCTGGATCATTCAGACTGAAGCTGGCGTCAGCACGAGAGCACCACCATCTCGTGGCTCCGTCGTGGTCATTCCGCGAGCAATCATGGCAGCCGCTCCCCACCGAAAGCCTGCGGGAGTCGGGGGCCCCCAAGACTTTTATACCATCTTCACGGCTGAGGGGACGCTTTTCGAGAATGGAGCCCAAGCCCTAGCAGGCAAGCGTCCGACTTCCAATGTGTCCCAGGGCCATTTCAGTGGACCAGGCCCAAAACCGAAGAGCCGTCCGCCATTTTAAGAGTCATGTGGCAGCCGCCTATCGCTGCACTGCAAGAGTGGGAGCAACTCAACAACATGGTGAGCGAGACGCTGTAGTCGCAAGAGCGGGCGGTAAACAGCTGAATGGCCGCCACCTGGGGAGGCCCGTTCACGCCGCCTCCCCCCCCCCCCCCCGGGCCGCCGCACGCCAATTTTCGGAGCAGCATTGTAGGATACCAAAACCAGTGCGGCAGTTTACTGGACATCACCTGGGTGCCTGTCGTACATGTTGTGTCAGCCATGTGACACTGGACACAGACCGCTACTGACGAGGCCTCCCCCCGCACCACCCGGGACGCCCCACGCTGTTTTTCTGTGCTGCATTGTAGGATCCCTAAACCAGTGCGGCACCCAGGCGACATCACCTGGGTGCCGTCCAGAACTCTGCACGTTGTGCTGCCTTGGGACTATTCGCACAACAGACCGCTACTGACGAGGCCTCCCCCCGCCCCACCCGGGACGCCCCACGCCAATTTTCGGAGCAGCATTGTAGGATCCCTAAACCAGTGCGGCACCCAGGCGACATCACCTGGGTGCCGTCCAGGACTCTGCACGTTGTGCTGCCTTGGGACTATTCGCACAAAAGACAGCTTCTAACCATTGTTGCTTTTTGTGTTAATAAATGTTTAAATGTTTTTAGTTTTTGTTCTGTTCATTATCGTTAAAAGTTAATAAAGTTTTATAACCTTACTTTGTTGGAGTGTTATCTATTTTTTGAAAAACGGGTGAATGGGGCCTTGAATCGGGTTATTGTCATGTGTGGGCTTTGGAAGTTTGCTGCTGCAGGATCGGACATTTCAAACTCAAATGCACGTTCTTTTTCTTACCTTTCCGAAGCATGGAGCGCAATAGCAGGCAGAGAAAGGGTGATGCACGTGTTGAACACTACCTGACCTGGCAAGTTGCTGGCAGTGCCCCCCCGCCCGCTCCTGAAAGAGGGCACACACACACCGCCGCCCCGAGTACTTCACAAATCTTTAAAAGACCATGCGCTTGTTCATGAGGCTTAAATGGTTTATCACCTCTTCTAGAACCCCTACATCGACCCTCTGACGTTTCATGGAAAAATTACCATGTAACACAATACCAAGCCCTATCAGCTGAAACCCCCAAGGAATCGTGGGGCATATTATCAAGGGGGTTTATCTCCGCTTTTTTGGCTTTAAAAACCATGAAAGCGGAGATAAAATTATTTCCCTATTATCAAGCTGTCGCTAACACCAGTTAGTGACACCTAAAAGGAGATAGCGACCATCTTGGGCCCGGCTTTGCATGTCAGTGATACTTATCACTAATGACATGCAAAGTGGCGTGCCAAGATGTTAGCGACTGGAAACAGTCCCTAACATCGCTACCTTCTATTACCAACTTTTGGAGATATTCGCGCTAAGCGCGAATATCTCCAAAATCTAACACCTGCCCTGAGCAGTTCTTAGCCATGTTATCCAATGGGAGGTGGATAACATGGCTAAGAGCATTAGGTCGATAATACATGAATATCGCTGACTTTTCTGCGATAATAGCAAGGTTTATCTGCGATAAAAATCGCCGATCTGCGGCGATAATTTTTGTCTCTAAACAAGTTATAGACAAAAATTATCGCTAGTTGTTAGTAATATGCCCCCGGGTTTTTGCTTGCAGAAATCGGGAGGCGGGAGACTAGCACTGAAATCAGTACTCACACGCCTGAATCAGGAGAATTGGCATGTCTGAATTCTCTACAGCTGGGGCCATAAACTACATCCGCAGGGGTAGGTGATAGCCTGGGACCAGCCTGGCATCTAAAATGGCTGCCGTGCACGACAAAATTGTGGCATTCGAAAAAAGGCAAGATGGCGCAGCCGCTGGAAGAGATATATCAACATATATCAGCCTCCTCAGCCACCCTCAGGAAACATAGGGGATTAGGATATGTCTCCCGCACCCCCTTATACCTAGTACTTTAATTAACGAAGCACAAAATGGCGAATTCCCGTTTCGCTACCAGTTTGCGGCCCAGTTCGCGGCCCGTGAAGCGCTTCTACCGTGAAAAATCATTTTTTTTTTATTTTCCCCACGGGACCCTTTAATAACCCCAACAACATTCCTAGGGGGTCAAGAGGGGGATACCTTGCCCCCTTTCATTAAATTCCCCCTTAGTTTTTCACCTTTTCTTCTCTCTCGATCCTACCGAGAGACAAGATGGCGGCCGCTCCGGACTGTCACGCAGCAAAAAAAAAAAAAAAGCTCACGCACAGCCGCTGGAAGAGATGTATCAACATATATCAGCCTCCTCACCCACCCTCAGGAAACATAGGGGATTAGGATACGTCTCCCGTACCCACTTATAACTAGTAATTTAATTTACGAAGCACAAAATGGCGAATTCCCGTTTCGCTACCAGTTCGCGGCCGCGCTTCTACCGTGAAAAATCATTTTTTTTTTATTTTCCCCACGGGACCCTTTAATAACCCCAACAACATTCCTAGGAGGTCAAGAGGGGGATACCTTGCCCCCTTTCATTAAATTCCCCCTTCGTTTTCCACCTCTTCTTCTCTCTCGATCCTACCGAGAGACAAGATGGCGTCCGCTCCGGACTGTTTAGAATGTTGACAGACACCGGAGAGCCAATCAGCTTTCTGCGCGCAAAGTTCCGATAAGCGAAAAGTAAGCGGACCGGATCGCTGCCCAGAGCGCTGTTACAGATATATATCTTGGTTTGAACGTTAATTTCTCAAAAACTACTGGAGCACATATATTGAGACCTAGCAAAGGCACATCGGGCTAACAGTCCCTACAATTTTGCCAAGTTTCGTGCAAATCCATTCAGCCGTTCGAGCTAAAAGTGAGTCCAACCGCCCTATGGAAAACTCAATGCAAAAAACGCGTTTTGGGACCCCCTTTTTTCTCAGCCCCCCCTTGACGAAACCCCACCAAATTTTCAGGGGCTGCTCAGAAACAAAATGTGCCATTTTCCTGAAAATTTCAGCCGATTCCATCCACAAACGCCAAAGTTATTAGACATAGAATTTTCAAAAGTCCCATAGGGAAAAAATCCTAACTATATATACCTACTGGCGACCGCCAGTAGGTAATATATATATATATTACCTACTGGCGGTCGCCAGTAGGTATATATAGTTAGGATTTTTTCCCTATGGGACTTTTGAAAATTCTATGTCTAATAACTTTGGCGTTTGTGGATGGAATCGGCTGAAATCTTCAGGAAAATGGCACATTTTGTTTCTGAGCAGCCCCTGAAAATTTGGTGGGGTTTCGTCAAGGGGGGGCTGAGAAAAAAGGGGGGTCCCAAAACGCGTTTTTTGCATTGAGTTTTCCATAGGGCGGTTGGACTCACTTTTAGCTCGAACGGCTGAATGGATTTGCACGAAACTTGGCAAAATTGTAGGGACTGTTAGCCCGATGTGCCTTTGCTAGGTCTCAATATATGTGCTCCAGTAGTTTTTGAGAAATTAACGTTCAAACCAAGATATATATCTGTAACAGCGCTCTGGGCAGCGATCCGGTCCGCTTACTTTTCGCTTATCGGAACTTTGCGCGCAGAAAGCTGATTGGCTCTCCGGTGTCTGTCAACATTCTAAACAGTCCGGAGCGGACGCCATCTTGTCTCTCGGTAGGATCGAGAGAGAAGAAGAGGTGGAAAACGAAGGGGGAATTTAATGAAAGGGGGCAAGGTATCCCCCTCTTGACCTCCTAGGAATGTTGTTGGGGTTATTAAAGGGTCCCGTGGGGAAAATAAAAAAAAATGATTTTTCACGGTAGAAGCGCGGCCGCGAACTGGTAGCGAAACGGGAATTCGCCATTTTGTGCTTCGTAAATTAAATTACTAGTTATAAGTGGGTACGGGAGACGTATCCTAATCCCCTATGTTTCCTGAGGGTGGGTGAGGAGGCTGATATATGTTGATACATCTCTTCCAGCGGCTGTGCGTGAGCTTTTTTTTTTTTTTTGCTGCGTGACAGTCCGGAGCGGCCGCCATCTTGTCTCTCGGTAGGATCGAGAGAGAAGAAAAGGTGAAAAACTAAGGGGGAATTTAATGAAAGGGGGCAAGGTATCCCCCTCTTGACCCCCTAGGAATGTTGTTGGGGTTATTAAAGGGTCCCGTGGGGAAAATAAAAAAAAAATGATTTTTCACGGTAGAAGCGCTTCACGGGCCGCGAACTGGGCCGCAAACTGGTAGCGAAACGGGAATTCGCCATTTTGTGCTTCGTTAATTAAAGTACTAGGTATAAGGGGGTGCGGGAGACATATCCTAATCCCCTATGTTTCCTGAGGGTGGCTGAGGAGGCTGATATATGTTGATATATCTCTTCCAGCGGCTGCGCCATCTTGCCTTTTTTCGAATGCCACAATTTTGTCGTGCACGGCAGCCATTTTAGATGCCAGGCTGGTCCCAGGCTATCACCTACCCCTGCGGATGTAGTTTATGGCCCCAGCTGTAGAGAATTCAGACATGCCAATTCTCCTGATTCAGGCGTGTGAGTACTGATTTCAGTGCTAGTCTCCCGCCTCCCGATTTCTGCAAGCAAAAACCCGGGGGCATATTACTAACAACTAGCGATAATTTTTGTCTATAACTTGTTTAGAGACAAAAATTATCGCCGCAGATCGGCGATTTTTATCGCAGATAAACCTTGCTATTATCGCAGAAAAGTCAGCGATATTCATGTATTATCGACCTAATGCTCTTAGCCATGTTATCCACCTCCCATTGGATAACATGGCTAAGAACTGCTCAGGGCAGGTGTTAGATTTTGGAGATATTCGCGCTTAGCGCGAATATCTCCAAAAGTTGGTAATAGAAGGTAGCGATGTTAGGGACTGTTTCCAGTCGCTAACATCTTGGCACGCCACTTTGCATGTCATTAGTGATAAGTATCACTGACATGCAAAGCCGGGCCCAAGATGGTCGCTATCTCCTTTTAGGTGTCACTAACTGGTGTTAGCGACAGCTTGATAATAGGGAAATAATTTTATCTCCGCTTTCATGGTTTTTAAAGCCAAAAAAGCGGAGATAAACCCCCTTGATAATATGCCCCACGATTCCTTGGGGGTTTCAGCTGATAGGGCTTGGTATTGTGTTACATGGTAATTTTTCCATGAAACGTCAGAGGGTCGATGTAGGGGTTCTAGAAGAGGTGATAAACCATTTAAGCCTCATGAACAAGCGCATGGTCTTTTAAAGATTTGTGAAGTACTCGGGGCGGCGGTGTGTGTGTGCCCTCTTTCAGGAGCGGGCGGGGGGGCACTGCCAGCAACTTGCCAGGTCAGGTAGTGTTCAACACGTGCATCACCCTTTCTCTGCCTGCTATTGCGCTCCATGCTTCGGAAAGGTAAGAAAAAGAACGTGCATTTGAGTTTGAAATGTCCGATCCTGCAGCAGCACACTTCCAAAGCCCACACATGACAATAACCCGATTCAAGGCCCCATTCACCCGTTTTTCAAAAAATAGATAACACTCCAACAAAGTAAGGTTATAAAACTTTATTAACTTTTAACGATAATGAACAGAACAAAAACTAAAAACATTTAAACATTTATTAACACAAAAAGCAACAATGGTTAGAAGCTGTCTTTTGTGCGAATAGTCCCAAGGCAGCACAACGTGCAGAGTTCTGGACGGCACCCAGGTGATGTCGCCTGGGTGCCGCACTGGTTTAGGGATCCTACAATGCTGCTCCGAAAATTGGCGTGGGGCGTCCCGGGTGGGGCGGGGGGAGGCCTCGTCAGTAGCGGTCTGTTGTGCGAATAGTCCCAAGGCAGCACAACGTGCAGAGTTCTGGACGGCACCCAGGTGATGTCGCCTGGGTGCCGCACTGGTTTAGGGATCCTACAATGCAGCACAGAAAAACAGCGTGGGGCGTCCCGGGTGGTGCGGGGGGAGGCCTCGTCAGTAGCGGTCTGTGTCCAGTGTCACATGGCTGACACAACATGTACGACAGGCACCCAGGTGATGTCCAGTAAACTGCCGCACTGGTTTTGGTATCCTACAATGCTGCTCCGAAAATTGGCGTGCGGCGGCCCGGGGGGGGGGGGGAGGCGGCGTGAACGGGCCTCCCCAGGTGGCGGCCATTCAGCTGTTTACCGCCCGCTCTTGCGACTACAGCGTCTCGCTCACCATGTTGTTGAGTTGCTCCCACTCTTGCAGTGCAGCGATAGGCGGCTGCCACATGACTCTTAAAATGGCGGACGGCTCTTCGGTTTTGGGCCTGGTCCACTGAAATGGCCCTGGGACACCTTGGAAGTCGGACGCTTGCCTGCTAGGGCTTGGGCTCCATTCTCGAAAAGCGTCCCCTCAGCCGTGAAGATTGTATAAAAGTCTTGGGGGCCCCCGACTCCCGCAGGCTTTCGGTGGGGAGCGGCTGCCATGATTGCTCGCGGAATGACCACGACGGAGCCACGAGATGGTGGTGCTCTCATGCTGACGCCAGCTTCAGTCTGAATGATCCAGAAACAAGGTGGGGCTTTCATCGTTTGGGAAAAAAAAATGTTCTAAACCAATGAAAAGTGTTATTTTTAGGTCATATGACCAAGCCTTCCATCTTTAGGAAACCAAAAGTAAAATGAACCAATGAAAAGTTTTATAAACAAGTCACATGACCTGTTATGCGACATAGGGCTACAAAAAGCGTAGAAAATCCGTTGGCACTTGAGGCGGCGTCAGTAGCGGACCGATGTGCGAATAGGCCGAAGGCAGCACAACGCGCCGAGATCCGGATGGCACCGAGGTGGTGTCCAGCAAATTGCCGCACTGGTGTGGCCATCCTACAATGCTGCGCCGAAAGACGGCGTGTCCAGCTGAATTGTGGTCACTGTTGCGGTACAGTGACTCGAACGCGCCGAGATCCGGATGGCGCCGAGGTGGTGTCCAGCAAATTGCCGTACTGGTGTGGCCATCCTACAATGCTGCGCCGAAAGACGGCGTGTTCAGCTGAGTTCCGGTCACTCTTCCGGCACAGTGACTCGAACGCGCTGAGATCCGGATGGCACCGAGGTGGTGTCCAGCAAGTGGCTGCACTGGTGTGGCCATCCTACAATGCTGCGCCGGAAGTCGGCGTGGGGTGCCCCGTTGGCTTATGAGGTGATGTCAGTAGTGGACTGATGTGTGAATAGGTCGGAACCAGCACAAGGCGCCAAGATCCGAATGGCAAGTCCTGGATGTTGAGTGCCTCAGTTGAGATTTCTGAGCAGTGCTTGTAGAACTGTCTGAAGCTTATTTGCACCTGCTGCAGCTTCACTAGGTCCGGCGGAACTTGTTGCCTTTTCCTTTCTGCTTCTTTTCCTACAATGCGTTTCTTCTGAAGACACGACCAGGTCCCTGAATGTGTGCAGGGGGACGCTATTGAATGAATGAACGCGCCGAGATCTGGATGGCACCGAGGTGGTGTCCAGCAAATTGCCGCACTGGTGTGGCCATCCTACAATGCTGCGCCGAAAGTCGGCGTGGGGTGCCCCGTTGGTTTATGAGGTGATGTCAGTAGCGGACCGATGTGTGAATAGGTCGGAACCAGCACAAGGCGCCCTGCACTGTTGAGCCTTTTTCAATGTCTGTTTTTTGTTCTTTCCCCTCCATCAAAAACAAAACAAAAATACAAGGCGCCAAGATCCGAATGGCAAGTCCTGGATGTTGAGTGCCTCAGTTGAGAGTTCTGAGCAGTGCTTGTAAGACTGTCTGAAGCTTATTTGCACCTGCTGCAGCTTCACTAGGTCCGGCGGAACTTTTTTCCTTTTCCTTTCTGCTTCTTTTCCTACAATGCGTTTCATCTGAAGACACGACCAGGTCCCTGAATGTGTGCAGGGGGACGCTATTGATTGAATGAAAATGGCGGCTTGACACAAAGCTGACTCAAGCGTTACTGTTGGTGCTATACAGACAAAAATTGGTTTTCAGTTTGTACATTCTTCAGGTTTTTTTTTCCATCCAAGTCTGATTGAGAGTTTGTAGAAAAATGGCTTCAGATTTTCCACATACTACTCTTCAACATTCTTCCTAAATGTAACAATGTGAAACTCACTAGGAGAACGGCTGTTTCTGTTTCCTTTCAAAATGCTGCCACCAATATTTTCTGAATGGAAGACATCATCTTGTAACATAAAGGGCCGAAAGGGGTTCTGGTCTGGCCGATGGTTGGTGGAGACATTTTGACTATATCTTGGACCTGCCCGGCCTCGCCCAAAATGGCGCCGGTATAAATGGGACTCGTAACTCTTTGCCCGCAAATGTATATCTAGAAAATGTTATTGTAAGTGGCCCTGTCGTATTTTAATTACAAAATGTACGTCCACCGATACCGCAACTGTTAGACACCTTTGTTCTTGTCACCTAATGGCCCGCTCATTACGTTCTTCTACAGTGTAAATGTCTCCTCATCATATACGATTTGAGTTTGCTCCGTGGCCGGCCCACGTGGTTATAGGCCCGTATTTGTATACTGACATTTTCACAATAAAGGTTTTTAAAACAAAACACGGTAGTAGTATTTTCATTTGTAAAGTTTTTACTTTTAGTGACTGTTTTCGAATCAGTAAAAGGCAAGTGAAATAAAGCAGTCCAATTACATGACGGATAAAAGGTATAATATGTAGGAACGCAGTAAAGATAAATGGTCAAGGGCAGTTGTGTTTTTCATGTCTGCAACATAAAGTGATCGATAAGAATCTGATAATCAGGCGTATCGGCGACTAAGACAGCAGGCCGAATCTCTTTTACTCAACGGCTCCGTCATGGAAGGAAGAAACGCCCTTTTTCTCGAAAAAGGAATATATTTTACTTGCAAGACAGTTGTAAATTTTCCGGGAAAGTACATTAGCCTGGAATATTATAACATATGTTTGAAAAAAAAATATTGTTCGAAAATAATAAAAAGCGTAATTTTTAGGTCATATGACCAAGCTTTTCATCATTAAATTAACAAAAGTAAAATGAACCAATGAAAAGTTTTATTAACAAGTCACATGACCTGTTATGCTTACGTTACGCGCTGCGCGCCGCGCCTCGGATCACTTCCGGGTGCGCTAACGCGGCGTGTCATAAAACGCATTACGCGACAACGTAGGTCAAGAATATAGTCTAAATGTCTCCACCAACCAGCGTTCAGAACACAACCCCTTTCAGCAGTCCAAAAAGTTCTGTTAAATGACAACAGAGGGGACAGGCAACAAGAACCATCAGTCAAAGAGGGGAGGGCAAGTTCTTCTCTTCCGGGTCATGTTGGGGCGCTACCGGAACTGATCGAATTGGTAGTCTACAGTGTTTCTGGATGTTTCAGACTAAAGCTGGCGTCAGCATGAGACCACTACCATCTCGTAGCTCCGTCGTGGCCATTCCACGAGCAATCATGGCAGCCGCTCCCCACCAGAAGCCTGCGGGAGTCGGAGGCCCCCAAGACTTTTGTAGAATCTTCACGGCTGAGGGGACGCTTTTCGAGAATGGGATCCAAGCCCTAGCAGACAAGCGTCCGAGTTCCAAGGTGTCCCAGGGCCATTTTAGTGGACCAGGCCCAAAACCGAAGAGCCGGCCGCCATTTTGAGAGTCCTGTGGCAGCCGCCTATCGCTGCACCGCAAGAGCGGGCGCATCTCAACTACATGGTGAGCGAGACGCTGTAGTCGCAAGAGCGGGCGGAAAACAGCTGAATGGCGGAAGAGGCACAGTGTAGCAAAAGCGGGCGGAATGGCAACTAAAACGATAAAGGGGCGCCTCACTACAGCTTGTCTTCAGGTCAAACGGATTGTGGGACAAGGTCCAGAATTGAAGAGTCATCAAAAGGCAAAAAGTACCGCCGGACCCCGGGAGCCGGCCGCCTATGTCGGGGGCGATCTCAGGCTACACCAGTGCTATAAGACTTGGGGAGGGTGTCGGAGCCAAGCGTCTTCTCCGAGTCCATGGCCATCACAGCGCCCCTCAGGGGCCTCCGTCAAGCTGTTTAGGAAGGTAACATATCATATTGTTTTCTAATGCAGTCAGGTCCACAAACGACACTCACTTACTTTGAGAATAGTGAAGCTGCAGTAGGTGGAAATAAGCTTCAGACAGTGTTACAAGCGCTGCTCAGAACTCTTAACTATGGCACCCAACATCCAGAACTTATGCTATTTGAGAATGGTAGTGACATCGAAGCATCTCAGGGACCAAAACCATTAACGTACTTTCACGTATGAAAATCTTACTTGGGGAGGGGGCAGGAGCGAAGCGCCCCCTCCCAGTCAGCGCCACCACACCGTATGTTGAAAATCTGAAGCCATCGTTCTACAAAGTCAACCAAACTTGGATTGAAAAATCTAGAAAAATGTACAAACTGAAAACCAGTTTTGGTCTGCATAGCATCAGTAACAACGCTTGAGTCAGCTTTGTGTCAAGCCGCCATTTTGATTCAACAAAGCACAGGCATTGAAAAAGGCTGAAATTTAGAACTCTAAACTATGGCACCCAACATCCAGGAGCTTGCTATCCGGATCTTGGAGCCTTGTGCTGTTTTCGATCTATTCACACATCGGTCCACTACTGACATCATCTTATAAACCAACGTTATGTAAATAGTTTTTTAATAAAATGTTTTACCCTATTTCTTTGCTGGTGTGTTGTCTATATTTTTAATATTTGCATAGGGTTTGTCATTATTTTGTGCGGGATGGGTGATGGAGCCGAGCTGTCTTGCAGCCCTCATGGTGTGGAGCTCAGTTCATCTCACTATTTTCGTATTTCTCAAGAAGGGTTGTTCCTAATATTTCTATTTTAGCGAGGTCAAAAAGAGATCCAATTAGTGGCCTACCTATTTTGCTCGATTACTTTTATTTTTTTACACGATTTTTCACTATCTGCAAAGACTAAACAGAGTATTGCGACTTTGTGCTTGTTTGTAAATAGAGAATGATCCAAAGAGAACCAATTCTAAAACAGTAAATGCTTGGACAACAATCAATCAAATGGAGAGACAAGGAGGTACGACGGATTACAACGGGGGTAAAGGCCTGCGTTAACTACCCTTCTGTATCTGCAAAGAGAGAGTACTACTAAGGCAAAAGAGGGGAGGGGGGGGGGGCAGCGTTCAAAGCACATCAGCGTGCATAAATACGAAAATGTTTTTATCTATCACGTACTTGACATTTTAAAGCTTTTCATATTTGCTATTAAAAAACCAATGAAATTCACAGAAAAAACCATAGGTTATAGTGGATATATAGTTAGGAATTTGCATTTACAAAACCTTGAAAATTCAATGAAAAAACCATAGGTTATAGGCCATATATAGTTAGGAATTAGCATTTACAAAACCTTATTTTACTCGCATAAAACCATTGAAATTCCATATATAGTTAGCTAACTATAAGCGCTAACTATATATCGCGCACCCGCAATCCACTGCTGATGATGTCACATATTACATCATTCATGACATGGTCAGTGACATCACTGATGACATCACTGATGACATCTCAAATGACATCACTGATGACAACTCAAATGATATCAATGATGACATCTCAAATGACATCACTGATGACATCACTGATGACAACTCAAATGACATCACTGATGACATCTCATTTGTCATCACTGATCACATCACTCATGTGATAATACAATGAACCTCTTCAGACTCTAATATAACCTTACATACACTCAGTATAAACAGACACTCACAGACTGTCACTCATCCATGGACTTACTCACACACCTAGTCAGTCATGCAAAGAATCAATCACACCTCCATTTCCTCAACTATACAGTTATACACATCTTACTTATTCAAACAAATAATAACACATATTTACTCTCTTATATAATCCCTGATACAAGCTCACAGTGATCGATACAGCCACTCACACATTCACTGGCTCTTATGTTCAGTTATTTATATATCTCAACTCTCACATGTATTGTGTTTTACATACGTACTTACTTGCACATGTAGCAATGAGAAATCCATTCACTCACCAACACACCCATGCACAGTCAACCGCCCATATAGCTGTTTCCACATGCACTCTTGAACTCATACTCCTAGTGAATCAACTGCTTACACATCTATGCACAGAGTCACGCACCTCCCAGCCACCCACACACACACTCAGCCTCCCATTCAAATATTTGGGCAACCAATCAATAACCCATATGGCTACTCTTATAGCTACTGATCAACACATGCAGCAGCTTACACAACAACAAACATACTGATGCACGAATTAAGACAGTTTAGTCACTAACCCATGTACTCAGTGAGACACATTTAATCACTCACTCATACAGTCAGTCATGCACCTACTAAATTCTTCATCCAGACACTTATACATCCACTCATTCTTCAATATGTGAAACATATTTAAACTTTACAGACACATACAATCACTGGATGTTGTGATCAGTGATGTCATCAGTGATGTCATTTGAGATGTCATCAGTGATGTCATCAGTGATGTCACTGACCATGTCATGAATGATGTAATATGTGACATCATCAGCAGTGGATTGCGGGTGCGCGATATATAGTTAGCGCTTATAGTTAGCTAACTATATATGGAATTTCAATGGTTTTATGCGAGTAAAATAAGGTTTTGTAAATGCTAATTCCTAACTATATATGGCCTATAACCTATGGTTTTTTCATTGAATATATATATATATATATATATATATATATATATATATACCAAAAGTGTTTCCACAAACAATAAAGAATGGATCCTACAGCATTCCAGTCTAGTTTTTTGTTGCTTCTTTAATTAAGGCAGAGGCACAAACGCCAACGCTTTTTGATGCATCCAATGCACCTTGGTCAGAATATTCTTCAGAACTCTCTTAGCAAAAAAAGAGCAGAGGTGGGCACTCCAGGCAAAGTAATAGTCTTAATTCCTTTATATTCTTGTGACCATACTAGCACGTTTAGGCTGATATATATACTATAGTAATATGGAGTAAAAACCATTTTTTTCCACTTAGTTTGGGTCCGTTCTTGGAGCTATCCGCTTGTACATGGAAAGGAAGTGTTCTTGTTGGATATATATATATATATATATATATATATATATATATATATATATATTACCTACTGGCGGTCGCCAGTAGGTATATATAGTTAGGATTTTTTCCCTATGGGATTTCTGAAAATTCTATGCCTAATAACTTTTGCGTTTGTGGACGGAATTGGCTGAAATTTTCAGGAAAATGGCACATTTTGTTTCTGAGCAGCCCCTGAAAATTTGGTGGGGTTTCGTCAAGGGGGGGCTGAGAAAAAAGGGGGGTCCCAAAACGCGTTTTTTGCATTGAGTTTTCCACAGGGCGGTTGGACTCACTTTTAGCCCGAACGGCTGAATGGATTTTCACGAAACTTGGCAAAATTGTAGGGACTGTTAGCCCGATGTGCCTTTGCTAGGTCTCAATATATGTGCTTCAGTGGATTTTGAGAAATTAACGTTTAAATCAAGATATATATCTGTAACAGCGCTCCGGGCAGCGATCCGGTTAGCGAACCTTTCGCGTATCGGAACTTTGCGATGCGAAGCTGATTGGCCCTCTGGTGTCTGTCAACATTCTAAACAGTCCGGAGCGGCCGCCATCTTGTCTCTCGGTAGGATCGAGAGACAAGAGGAGGCCAAAACAAAGGGGGAAATTACCATAAGGGGGCATAGTAGATCCTCGTTGACCCCCTAGGTTTTATGTGGAGGTTTTGAAAGGGCCTAGGAGGGTCCAAAAAAAAAAAAAAAATAATAATTTTTTGCGTGGTAAGCGCCAAGTTCGCGAACCAGAAAGCGTTCTGGGCAGCGAACTTTATGGATAAAAGAATGAAAGACTTTTCTAATACTGTATGTTAATTATTTGTTGGTTTTGTTGATTATTTTTTAATTTTTTTATTTTTTAAGCAATTATTTATTATTGTGATTGTGTTTCAAAATTTAATAACATTTCTAACATTTAACTAGTTTATGAATTACATATAAAAATGATTAAAGACTCAAACAATTTTTTAATATTACATACAATTTTATTTTTCGGATTGTTTTTCAAAATTTAATACAACGTCTAGCATTTCACTGTCTGATATGTGTTCTTGTTCAGTGAACATAAGTTCCAACATTTGTCCGTCATCATAATAAAGTAAATGATCCACAGATTCTACACATTGAACTAATTCATGGTCCCGTGATTCATCCATGAAATCTGAGTCATCATTGTCCTCATTAACTTTTTCTGTGTTGTTCTCCAGAACAATTTCGAAGGAAACATTCTGCTCACCTTCCATTTTATTGCTGTAATTTGCATAAAAAATAAATATATCAGTAGAGATAGGGCACTGTTGGGTTTAAGTTCAGACAGGCACTTGTGAGTTTATAACAGAGAAGTAATCTATGGGCACTGTATGGTTTCAGGCGTGAAGTAGTACTATTAAAAAGTGCCTGTGAAGAAGCCTAAGTAAATTCATAATTATACCACGGAAACCTAAATCAGTCCATAATTATAATAAAGAAGCCTTTCTCAATGTCTAACTCTTACAGAGGGATAGTATATAACTATCTGAAAAAGTTTACCATATTTACTTATAGTGCACAATATACTTCAGTTTTAAAAATAACAACTTACCTTTAGAAACAAGTTGATGTTATTAGTGGTATTCTAAATGATATATACAACAACAAGTAGTAGTCAAAATGGCTGTGTTTCCTTCTCTTCCTTTATATATATTCAGGTATATAACCAATCAAATGTCAGGTAATAAAAGTAGAAAATGTAAGTAACATTTTCATTGGTTGTCAATTCCAACACTTCAGATGTGTTTTGTGAAGTAATTTACCTCATGGTACTTGGAGAGGTCTACAGGCTAAATGGCTAAATGAAATTTCAATGAAATTTGTGAGAATGGAAGGGATTGTTATGTAGTATGAGCTAATCTATATTTGGTGAGAGTGCCTCTAGTCGTTTTTCTGTAAATTACTTATGAAAGATTGCACTGGATACGCAGGTGCACTGAGAGTTCACAGTTCAATTGAAACATTGTTGTGTGAATTTGCAAACATGAGAGGTCTTCCAGGAGGTGGTTGCTATGGAAACAAGGCAGATAGGGCAGAGGGGGGAAGGGTTTTGATTTGAAAAAAGTGAGGGAAGAGGTATGATTGGCTAATATGAGAGATATGTGAAATGAATATCTGTATTTCTGTGCTTTCAATAGCTGCAGCCTTTGGAGTGCATCCTTTTTCTTCTGCTGAAGACAATTTGGTGTATTTCTGAGACTGTTTTCAAAACTCAAAAAATATTTGCTAAGGTGAGAAAAGATTTATTTAATTTAGATAGAGAATAGTATGATTTAAGGAGAAAATGATGAAGAAAGCTGTGTTTTTAAAATGTGGTTTTGTCTCTAGTGATATAGTAATAGAATTAGTTTCATAGAGAAATTGTAATTGCATATTTGGTGTAACATTCTGGCATGCAGTAACACAAGATATTGTGATATATGGAGCCCATTCCATGGTCTGTTATGTAAGCTGAAACAGATATGTTGCTTTTAAAAACGATTTAAGAAATCAATTACATTTCTGGATATGTACTGCTAGAGCTTCATAGGTTGTTTTGAGCCATATTTATAAGGTATTTGAGTGTCTAAGATGTTATGTTTTCCTTTTAAAATGTAAAGTGTTCCTCATGGGGCAAGTGTCTTGTAAATACGCTCCCACTTGTGCTTGGCAAATTCAGATTTTGATTATGGGAGTTACCTAGCCATGTTAATAGTGTCCCAAAAATGGTGCTAGGGAATTGCAGAAAACACTTTCATGTGTCTCAAGGACATTTTTAGTCATTTCTTCATGAATGCAGGTATACAATTGATTTATATGCTGTGTTTAAAAACGAATTTTGAAATGAATTAAATTTCAGGATATGTACTGTTAGAGCTTCATAGGTTGTTTGGGGTCATATTTAGAAGGCATTTTAGTGTCTTTGATGTTATTTTTCCCTTTTTAAATGGAAAGCGTTCCTCATGGGGCCCTGAGCAGTTTTTAGCCATGTTATTTAATAGGAAGTGGATAACATGGCTAAGAGCATTTGCTGGAAAATGCATGAATATCGCTGACTTTTCTGCGATATTCATGCATTGCGGCCGTTTTTTTTCGCATTTGCGAGCAGTTCTTAGCCATGTTATCCAATGGGAGGTGGATAACATGGCTAAGAGCATTTGCTGGAAAATGCATGAATATCGCTGACATTACTTATACGTAGATATGGACAGTATGTCATTTTAATGATGCAACGATGTAGGCCTGATGGATCAAAATTGTCAACTTTAATAAAAAAAATTGTGGCTTCACAGCTGTCAATATCAGGGAGGACTTTTGTTACTGTAGCAATTATCTATCATGATGGTCCATCAACAACATCAGGACATTATACAGCTTACTTAAAGTCTGGAAACGGCTGGTCATTCTGTAATGATTCCGTTGTAACTTTCAAAAAAAAATTGCCGTTTGACCTTAAAAATTCTTACCTGGTGTTTTTAAAACCAAAATTTTAAGTAGAGGGAATGTAAGTCTGCAATGCTGTCTAGATTAAAAATCCAACTATATAAACCTGATGCAAGTAAGTCTGCTTCATAGTAAGCAGTATCAGTGTCATAGGAAAAGGAGAACATGAGTGACAAAGAAGAGTAAGATATTAGTAGTCCAGGATTGTGAAAATAATCTCAAATATTTTATTTTCGAAAGTTGCGAAAATAGAAAATGTCGGGATTTGATTGGAAGAATTACAAGACTTGCGAATCGCGGCAACATGATTTGGCCTAGTGGAAACATGTGATATAATGAGAGAAGTTTTTTTTCTATGTAACATATTTTACGTATCGATGGAGGTTTTCTTTCAGAAAGTGGCGGGCTGAAAATATTTATAGCAGAACAGAGTGGATGCTAATTATAGGAGATCGTTCGACGTCATTGAAAGTAAGTTAATTTTAAGGAGTTTTGAAATCAGATTTCTTAGGTTGTATGGGTTTTTTAAACACAGTCATTTTGATTGTGTTTTTTTTTCCCCGCTGTTACATGATGAATACCTTCAAGTCACTGATTTAAGTGAAATTTGATACATTCTGAGAACAGCAAAAATAAACCATTTAACATGTATAATTAATGTTATGCTTTTTGTCCTTATGATATACATTTAGAAATGTGAGGTACATATGGGTAAGCTGAGTTCTGTAAATATCAATTTTAATGCTTACAGTGCTGTACTTCTGGGTAGTGTTTTTTTTAAAAAAAGAAAAGAGGCCTCACCTCAAAGAAAGCTCTTGAAAGCACACATCTTATTTGCATCCTAAAACAATCATTTAAAATGTTAGACACAATTTTATGATGGCTTTACATCTTTTTTGCGCTGCTATTGCATCACTATTGTGAGACATTAGCAGTGCAAGAAAAACACCATGTTCCAAAATAGGCCTCAGTTCATCAACATCAAGATACAGTTTCTTTAAAATATATATCTTTAGGATTGTGTAGGGGACGTAGAGAAGCAGAGACTTCTGTAAATGTCAAAGTTGTTGAAAAACTGTTTGTTTTTAAACCTTTTCCCTTGTCTTTTCTAATTTTTAAATACATGTTTTAATATTTTTGGAAATGTTTGTTCTTTGTTTTACAGATTGAAAGTATGAAAAAATATTTTAAAAAGGTAACAAGAATTATAAGGTAAATATTTTCTACTCTTTTTACCCGCAATGCACTGCTGATGATGTCACTGACACTATCTCTCATTTACTCTCTATAGCTGTCTTTCTTTTTACATTATTCTCTGTTTACTTCCCTTATACTAACTCTTCTTTTTTTTAAAAAAATATTTTTTTTGGTTCGCTTCCAGTTCGCGAACCGGTCAGCGAACTTGAAGCGAACCAAAAGAAATAGAGCTTGCCAGAGTGATAAACATTCTAGCAATTTTGTTTGAAAGGGGAGGTAGTTCTGAAAAGAACTGTTTTTTTTTGTTTTTGTTGTTTTATTTATTTATTTATTTTTTTTGAACATTTTTTGATTTTTTTTGTATTTTTAGAACTGTTTTATGTTTTTTTGTGTTTTTTATGGAGGGGAAACAACAAAAAACAGGCATTGAAAACGGCTCAACAGGAGCAAAAAAAAAATTACTTCTTGGGTGCATTAGGGCATTTATGATTTTCGAACGCCATATTAATCAGGTTGACGCTCATGTTGCCATACGACAGCATAGCACCACAGTATATACAAGTTAATTTCATATGTTGAAAATTGGGTGGAATGTTTGGCACAGTTTCTTGTGCCTCTCTTCCCGACAAAGACATTGTGGAGGTAGATCTGGCCACAGGAGTTGTCGGGGGATTGTCTTGTAGATCCCTTAACTCAGCCCGGCTGTAGTTTAAGGGATGCCACCTGCTCATGTGTCGATGCATCGTATAGTTCCCCATACTGTATTTCTTCTCTGTGCCTCTCGACAATCTGTAATCACAGATGAGGCAGGTGGCATATTTAGCATTCACCTTCTTTGATCCAGGAGGGATGGAGAAAAACTGCCAGATGAAACTTGTTTTTCTCTTTGAAACCCGGGGCAACTCTTGGATAAATTGTGGTTCCTCTCTGTCCTCTTCTTCTTCTTCTTCCTCCTCTTCCTCCTCTCTGTTAGAGATAAATTGACTAGGTGGTCCTCTCTTCTTATGAGGAGGTTGAGGTGGTGGTGGGGGTCCACCAGCTGCAGCAAGTACAGAAGCCATTGTTCAATTCTAGGTAAATGGTCTTTTACATATGTAAAACACAGTACATGTGAGAGTTGACATATATAAATAACTGTGCATAAGAGCCAGTGAATGTGTGAGTGGCTGTATGGATCATTGTGAACTTGTATCAGGGATTGTATAAGAGAGTAAATATGTGTTAGTATATGTTTGAATAAGTAAAGTTTGTATAACTGTATAGTTGAGGAAATGGAGGTGTGATTGATTCTTTGCATGACTGACTAGGTGTGTGAGTAACTCCATGGATGAGTGACAGTCTGTGAGTGTCTGTTTACACTGATTGTATCTAAGATTATATTAGAATCTGAAGAGGTTCATCGTATTATCACATGAATGATATCATCAGTGATGTGATCAGTAATATCAAATGAGATGTCATCAGTGATGTCATTTGAGATGTCATCAGTGATGTCATCAGTGACGTCATTTGAGATGTCATCAGTGATGTCCTCAGTGATGTCACTGACCATGTCATGAATGATGTAATATGTGACATCATCAGCAGTGGATTGCGGGTGCGCGATATATAGTTAGCGCAACTAACTATATATGGAATTTCAATGGTTTTATGCGAGTAAAATAAGGTTTTGTAAATGCAAATCCCTAACTATATATGGTCTATAACCTATGGTTTTTTCAGTGAATTTTCAAGGTTTTGTAAATGCAAATTCCTAACTATATATGGTCTATAACCTATGGTTTTTTCTGTGAATTTCATTGGTTTTTTAAAAGCTAACATCTGTAGCTGTAAAATGTATTCTTCTTTAAATCTTAAAATATATTTTAGATGCTTATTAATAATTTTTTTTTCAATATTTTTTTTCTTCGCTTCCAGTTCGCGAACCGGGAAGCTTTCCGTTAGCTCATCTTGATGCCGCGACGTAGTCCGCGAACCGGTAAACGTTACGTTAGCGCAACTGTGACGCGTCGCGGAAGCGCGACGTATCACGTTGTCGCGTAATGCGTCTAATGACGCGCCGCGTTTGCGCTCCCGGAAGTGCTCCGGACCGCGAACCGGAAGCGATCCGGGACGCGGCGCGCACCGCGTAACGTAAGCGGAACAGGTCATGTGACTTGTTTATCAAACTTTTCATTGGTTCATTTCACTTTTGGTTTCCAAATGATGTATGACTAGGTCATGTGACCTAAAAATAACACTTTTCATTGGTTCAGAACTTTTGCTTTTCCCAAATCATGTAAACCCCTCCTTCTTTCCTCACTCTGACTTTCATCTTGGTGAGAGAAAGACCATTTTCCTGGAGTTCTGCAATGGCTTCTATACTTGCTGCAGCTGGTGCACCCCCACCACCACCTCCACCTCCTCATAAGAAGAGAGGACCACCAAGTCAATTCATCTCCAACAGAGAGGAGGAAGAGGAGGAACAAGAAGAAGAGGATGGAGATGAACCAGAATTTATACAGGAGTTGCCCCGTGTTTCTAGAAGGAAAACAAGTTTCATATGGCAGTTTTTTTCCATCCCTCCAGGGGAAAAGAAGGTCAATGCTAAATATGCCACCTGCCTCATCTGTAAATACAGATTGTCTAGAGGCACAGAGAAAAAATATAGTAAGGGCAACTATACTATGCATCGCCATATGGCCAGGTGGCATCCCTTAAACTACAGCCGGGCAGAGTTGAGGGACCTACAAGATAATCCCCCGACAACTCCTGTGGCCCGATCAACGTCAACTATATATTTGACAGGAAGAGAGGCACAGGAAACTGTGCCAAATATTCAACCAAACTTCAAACACATGAAGTTTACCTGTATATATTGTGGAGCTATGCTCTCATATGGGAACATGAGTGTGAACTTGATCAATATGGTGTACGAAAACCATAAGTGCCCTAACCCACCCAGGCAGTAATTTTTTTTTTGCTCCTGTTGAGCCCTTTTCAATGCCTGTTTTTTTGTTGTTTCCCCTCCATAAAAAACACAAAAAAAACATAAAACTGTTCTAAAAATACAAAAAAATCAAAAAATGTTCAGAAAAAAAAATAAATAAATAAAACAACAAAAACAAAAAAAAAAGTTCTTTTCAGAACTACCTCCCCTTTCAAATAAAATTGCTAGAATGTTTATCACTCTGGCAAGCTCTATTTCTTTTGGTTCGCTTTCCCGTTCGCTGCCCGGTTCGCGAACTTGAAGCGAACCAAAAAAATATTTTTTTTAAAAAAAGAAGAGTTAGTATAAGGGAAGTAAACAGAGAGTAATGTTAAAAGAAAGACAGCTATAGGGAGTAAACCAGAGATACTGTTTAATAGATCTATTTATTAGTTCAGGATGACGATAAGGTGTGATCTGTCCTGAGGTTTGTTTAAGGTGAGACCTACTCAGGGTTACAGATCAATTTTACACTTGTTGAAGAATACAGAGCAGATAATGCATGTGAAGGCCTACCAATGAAGTAAGTCATGTCCTCTTATTACATCATTCATGACATGGTCAGTGCCATCATCAGCAGTGCATTGCGGGTAAAAAGAGTAGAAAACATTTACCTTATAATTCTTGTTACCTTTTTAAAATATTTTTTCATACTTTCAATCTGTAAAAGAGAGAACAAACATTTCCAAAAATATTAAAACATGTATTTAAAAATTAGAAAAGACAAGGGAAAAGGTTCAAGAACAAACAGTTTTTCAACAACTTTGACATTTACAGAAGCCTCTGCTTCTCTACGTCCCCTACACAATCCTAAACATATATATTTTAAACAAACTGTATTTTGATGTTGATGAACTGAGGCCTATTTTGGAACATGGTGCTTCTTTTGCACTGCTAATGTCTCACAATAGTGATGAAATAGCAGCGCAAAAAAGATGTAAAGCCATCATAAAATTGTGTCTAACATTTTAAATGATTGTTTTAGGATGCAAATAAGATGTGTGCTTTCAAGAGCTTTCTTTGAGGTGAGGCCTATTCATTTTTTTTTTTTAAAAAAACAGTACCCAGAAGTACAGCACTGTAAGCATTAAAATTGACATTTACAGAAGACTCAGTTTCTCCATATCTACCTCACATTTCTAAATGTATATCATAAGTACAAAAAGCAGAACATTAATTATACATGTTAAATGGTTTATTTTTGCTGTTCTCAGAATGTATCAAATTTCACTTAAATCAGTGACTTGAAGGTATTCATCATGTAACAGCGGGGAAAAAAAAACACAATCAAAATGATTGTGTTTAAAAAACCCATTCAACATAAGAAATCTGAATTCAAAACTCCTTAAAATTAACTTACTTTCAATGACGTCGAAGGATGTCCTATGAACAGCGTCCACTGTGTTGTGCTATAAATATTGTCAGCCCGCCACTTTCTGAAAGAAAACCTCCAACGATTCGAAAAATATGTTACATACAAGAAAAGACTTCTCACATTCTACCACATGTTTCCACTTGGCCAAATCATGTTGCAGCTATTCACAAGTCTTGTAATTCTTCCAATCAAATCCCGTCATTTTCTATTTTCGCAACTTTCAAAAAGAAAACATTTAAGATAATTTTCACAATCCTGGACTACTAATATCTTACCCTTCTTTGTCACTCATGTTCTCCTTTTCCTATGACACTGATACTGCTTACTATGAAGCAGACTTACTTGCATCAGGTTTATATAGTCGGATTTTACAAAATGACATTATAATTAAAAGTTTTGGACCAATAATCTAGACAGCATTGCAGACTTACATTCCCTCAACTTCATGAACCTTTTGCAATTCTTCACAGGAAATCCCGAGATTCTTTCTTTAAAATTTTGGTTTTAAAAACACCAGGTAAGAATTTTTAAGGTCAAACGGCAATTTTTTTTTGAAAGTTACAACGGAATCATTGCAGAATGACCAGCCGTTTCGAGACTTTAAATAAGCTGTATAATGTCCTGAAGTTGTTGAAGGACCATCGTGATAGATAATTGCTACAGTTACAAAAGTCCTTCCTGATATTGAAAGCTGAGAAGCCACAAAATTTTTTATTAAAGTTGACAATTTTGATCCATCAGGCCTACATCGTTGCATCATTAAAATGACATACTGTCCATATCTACGTATAAGTAATGTTGACATCATTTCAGATTTACATTGGCTACACTCCATGTTGTGATCCGCTGCATTTACTAGCTTATTAAAGGAGACTGATTTACTGTCTGGCAAAGTTAAATATATAAATCTTTCTGAGTCTACACTAGTAGTACTTGATACCCTACAATTCTCGCAGTCATGCTGCCATTGATAAGAAAGCCCAAACAGGTGATCTACATCTACACCCTCATCTTGCAATATATCAAGCATATACATTAAAAACTCCTGACAATCTTGCTGATTATTTTCAGAGAAGTCTGTTTGACCTGAACATTCATCTAACAGATAACGAACTTCAGACACACTTTCTACTTTTGTTCGATCAGTGCTACATTTCTCGAAAACAGAATTCAACAAACAGCATAAAATTTGTTCTGAATTCAACAGAATCTGTTCTTTTAAACTCTCTAGTGAAAAGAGAACATTAACCACTACATTTGCATAGCAGTTGACACCAGAACTGTTTTCAAATTGAAAACCGACAACATCTTCAACAGAATCCACTTTTTTTCTGCTAACAATTTTCGGTTCATTGACTTTTAGTCTTTTTGCAACAACCTCCCTACTATTACTGCTATTTCTACGTTTCCGGCCTACCACACGTTTCTCAAACAAAGGATATTGAGGCAAATGTGGCGCATACTCTCTTCTTAACCTATTGTATTCCTTAACACAATCTAGATCCGCACAAATGTTTGTGACATCACAGTCAATCAAGTACAATCCCGATAAAGTTCTAACTCGTGACAATGCCACATATGCCATACCCTCCTTGAACACAGAACTGCCAATATTCACCAATGCACAGTCTACACTTAAACCTTGCGATTTATGGATTGTCACCGCATATGCCAAGCAAACAGGAAACTGTTTACGGCGAACATATAAGTCTTTAACAAGCAAAAACCTAGCAGAACAACGACCAATTTGCTGTACTTCCTCAATGCCATCAAATTTAATTCTTAAAAATTCTATTCCATCTCTATTTCTGTATTTCTCAAAATCAACAACATTACCCATTGATCCATTTACCAGACCTCTTTCTACATGTAAATTCCTTCTCAAAATGATTCGGCAATTTAAACACACATTCAAAGTCTTTTCAAAACCCGCTGTTTTAGATATAGTCTTTTCTAATGAATCCAATTTTGATTTCAAATTGTCTGACAAAATAATTGTTGATCCCATATGCTCTAATTTGTCGATAGCTTCAAGTTTCACAATCTCTTTCTTTTCTAAATTCAACATTTTGTTGTTGAAGATGGCACATTCTGCAAGAGTTGGCATGAGACATATCCCGGATTTCTTCTCAGTAATTTTCTGAAAAATATTCTCAGGCACAATCTCTTGTTTGGGATATAAATTTGACAGTAATCGTGCATTTAAAGCTTCTTTCCCATGCTCGGTCACTTTTCCAATTCTAATATCTTGTAGAATATTCTTGTAATCTTCATCCTTTGCCTGACGCATATTTTGATGCAGTTCAGCATAATTGAAGTTTAACCATATATTGACGTTGCCAATGCTCCCTAGGCACTTCCTGGTATCTTCATGCGTGAGTATTTTGAACACGGGTTGACCTTTTACTGGTGTCAGCTGCAGAAGATCTCCGAAAACAATGATGTGTTTCCCACCAAATAACACATCATATTCAGTTTTGAGTACTTCTTGCATTCTCAAATGCACAAAGGCAAGCATGACATTGGAAACCATGCTTACTTCGTCAATGATAAGTAGTTTCATTTTCCTCAAGACTCTTGAAACTTCACAGCAAGCATCTCCAGATAACTTGTTGTATTGTAATTTGTTGTCATGCTCCACCGGCAGCATCAGTAGACGATGCAAAGTAATACCTTTAATGTTATGTGCTGCCAGTCCAGTAGGAGCGGTGACAACACAAGACAGCGATGACTCAGTCCTTTCCTGCAAATAACAAGAGATTGCTTTAATGAGGAAACTTTTTCCAGTTCCCGCTTCTCCACTCACGTACAGTCGGACAGGCTTCAACGATGTACATGAGCACTTGTTCTTCTCATGACTTAATCCGTGCTCAATTTCCTTGGTAACTTCATCATATATTTTCCTCTGCTCAACGTTGAGTTGTTTTTCCAAGTCTTCTAAGTTAACTGATTCCTCCTGAGCATGTGCCATGGCTCTTTCTACTTCATTCATAGCAGTGGCAGCTTCATTTTCGATAATAGGTCCTCCAAGTGGATCTTGACTCAATGAAACAGAACTCTGACTGTCCTGAGAACTGTCTCTGGCAATCTCGGCTGCAATCGTTGCTTCCTGCTCAATTTCCAAAGTTAGCATTTCTTGATATTTAGAAAAAGCAGGACATTCTATGGACTCCTTGGCTGCATTGAAAGAGTCTTCGTAACAGAGGAAATCTCCAAGCAGTTCCTCTTCTGCACGCCAAGGCTTGAAAAGTTGCAAAAGTGCTAAATAAAAAAACTCCTTTTTTTCTGGAGATTCACCACTCAATTTTCGATGGTTTACTAATTGGCATTTTCTTTGCTTGACCAGGCATCCCTCACTTCCAATTACAGCATACACTCCTTTCTCAATATCTTCTTTGATGTTCCTCTTGAATATATAATTTTGGAGAACCTCATATAGACAAACATTCTCAAGGTGACTGCTTCGATTTGGATAATATGTATCCAACATGTTGGTCTTCAAAATGTCGGTACTGTTTGGTTCCTTTTCTGCCAAATACTCAATTTCCCGGACAGGTTTTAGAACTCGATTTCGCATTGCAGCAAGACCAAGACTCGCCCAAACGAGACTCCTGGATTTGGCATAGAGACTTGCTGAAGACAATCGATCAGAACATTCGTAAGCTCCGATTTCTCGATGCGACAACATCTTCAGACTGAAACTGTACAACTTCTTGCTGAGGCTCTTTTCATGGGAAATGTCCTCCCACATATCCTTCAGTTCGGTCTTTTCTTTTTTGGTGATGTAAGATGTCACATACCGAGCCACAGCCATACAGTTGTCAGCCACAAACTGTATATCCATGTTAGCATTCCACATGGACAAAATCACTGGGTTGTAGTCATTGATGTACTTGGACTCTTCGTTCCTTTTCAAATTGTATGTATTCTTGGGTGATTTCCTCGTCACATTATGTCGCAGCGAAGACATCAAACTGTTCACTCTTCCTTTAGAAATCACCGGTCGTGGAAAGTTGAAACGACATTTGGTGTAGAACTTGTCCTTGTTTCTGAATTTACGACGACAGTACTTTCCACAACGATGGCTTTGGAAACGTAGAACTTGTTCTCTTAGACTTTTCTTCTCCGTTGCGTTTGGAACAGCACACGTAGAATACTGTTCTATGAAATTCATCACTAAGTCATCCGGATCTGTTCCAAATTTAGGTGCATCCTTGATCCACAACAACATATGTATATGAGGGGCACCTCTTGCTTGGTACTCCTTTCTCCAGAAGAAATCCAACACCTCTCCAAGAGGTGGATTCTTTTTATTTGTGATGAAAGACATCATAGCTTCAAATCTATGATTGAAGTACCTGCATACATTCACTGGATCCAAAGAACACAGTTCTCCAGGTGTCTTGAATTCAATGTTTTCAATATTTCCATTTGCCTCTCGTAGAAATTCAAGTAAGTCTTCCCAGCCATACTCGGCACAGCTCAGAGTGAGGAACCATGTTGGAGTTCCTAAGTTCCTCAGCATACATTTTAAATCACCATGACGACGGTACCAGTACTCATTAGTACCACGCTGACACGCCATGAGATTAATTAAGTGAGAATCCAAAATACTGTCTTGGACATTGACTTTATGCATAAAGTCACTTGCCGAGATGTTTCGCATCTGTATACCACTTTTTAAAATGTGGTTCACTGCATATGACAGTCCTGACAGATCGCTTTCAAACAAGAGATGAAACAAATAGGGAATGCATTGCCGAAACCTAGGATCTTCTGCATACAATCGTAAAGTCCGGTATTCAGACGCAGGAATTTGATGAGGTCGCTCATCATATCTTCCTCCTTGACCTGTGGGAAATAGCTGTGGGAAACACCGAGCTTCCAAACTTTCCTCCCAAACACTAATGGGACTCCCTTTCGCTTGTTTCATTTGAAACAACTCAATTGCATTCCCCATGACTTCCTTGGAATGCAAAGGATGAACACTATAATGTTCATATATTTCTTCACTATTAGACACCTCTACTTTCTCAATTTGGCCAGCACACAAAACGCTATCCTCTTCATCACTTACTTCCTCTTCTGCAACATATACATTCTTATAGTACTTATTATTTTTCTTCAAATACAAAGTTGCATTTTTCACTTTCCTAACATCCACTAAATCTTGCCATATTTTCTTATTCTTTGTCGGAACCCCATTAACCAAGATAACCAGAGGTTCCTCTTCCACTTTCTCAACTCCAATTGTGTTGATGTTTTTGTTCAAATCTAGAGGCAAATAAACAACTCTTCCCTTTAATCCTCTCTGTAAATCTGCTGGAGGCAACTTCCCTGTCTTTGGCTCCATTCTTACAATAGCCTGAAAGGGATGGATACTTTGAATCAAAATAGATTCATAAGTATTTAAATCCTTCAATTCTGAAGGAATCTCAACCAATTCCAGATTATTATGAACCGCCCTAGCAGGCATCTGGTTTTGGTTTAATTTGTTACAACAATAAGTACACACACGTTGGTCCACTCCCAAATCAAAACAATTTTCTACCATCAAGTATGCGGCAAAATCCTTCCATTCACTATTATTTTCCCTTTCACTTTTTGCATATAAATCCACTAACTTAGTCTGATTCTTATAATAAGTGCGTCGACAACATACACAAGTGAAATTAGGCCTCTCACTTGATTTCATCTGAAACGTGGCAATTTCCTTCTGAAAATAATCTGTACTGGAAACCTGTACATTATCTTCAACATTACCCTCTACTTCAGGGTCAATTTGAACATTCTCATCTTTACTACCAAAGTAACAAAACTCAATTTCTTCACAAATATTCTTCACATCTATTTCAGAACCATGCAAAAGAGCAGCACATAATTGTTTAAGCATAATTGCTGGACTCTTAGCATAATACAACATTCTCACTAATTTTCTCACTTTATTATGATGCACTGCTAGCATCCTGAAATGATGAAAAACACTCTGGCATACTCTCCTGGAAAGACAAGCCAGTGAATGACCACGTAAACCTGTCATTTGTCTCACTCTGCAAGGATCTAAATCTTGCAACAACTTCATTTTCTGCTTCAAACTTTTCTTATTAAATGTCCGTATAAAATCACAAAGCAAATTGATGGAAACCTGTCGCACACTGCAAATAGAACTACACTTCCAAATGTACACAGGACCCTTAGGACGTCTTCCTAAAACCTCATCACTTAGCGCCTCTTCTGTCTCTGTTTTCACAAGTTGTTCTTTTTCAACTGGACAACCATCCTTCACTTCATAAGCTCAACCACTGGTGTCAACTGCAAACACCAAATCATTATCCTGAAAATAACTCTCCTCATTAAAAAATGCCTCACAACTTGAACTATGCATCCATTCTCCGGAAAAAACTTCACAAAAGTTAGTACGATTTACTACTCTCTTCCATCTACTTTTTGTTTTGAAATCAGAAATTACCTTGCTTAGTTTCCTAATTCTATTGATTACCAAAATAAACAACTTTCGCCTAATTTCAAAAGCATGATCAATAATTTTCTCTACATTTTTCTTCTTCTTATAAAATGCTGCTTTCTGTTGGCCTTTCTTTTTAATATTTTTCAATAAATTAACTAATATCCTATTACGGAACATTCGATTTCGAATGTCCCTAAACTGTTGTTTCCTTCTACTATCATGCACAGAGTTATCTCTTCCTCTACCAGTAACATTTGTGATGGGTCTCTCCTTTCCATTTAAATTACTTTTCTTTTTGTGGACTGAAACATTTTTTTGAGCAAAACTTTTTTTACTACAAATATTTCTTAAGAATGATTTCGTGGTCTTACCCGGACCTTTCTTGGTGTTTTGACAAGTATTTGGGGAAGAGGACTGCTGCAATAAAACATCATCCTGCTGTCTTTGACGTTTTCTAGCCTTTCTTATTCTACTTTTTGTAGGCATTTTCCAAACTATGAAAGAATCTGCAGTTGAATCTGTGGAAAAATATAATATAAAATGTTATTAACCACTATTACCAAACAGTAAATAAATAACAGTCATCTAAAACTTAATGCCCTACTAATTATTTAACATAGCAAATGTTTTCCACCAGCACTACATCACAAAAATGACACTCAATGGTACAAAACAGGCATACAACAATCATAAATCACTCCCTAATATTTTAAATGATTAATTCAGGATGACGATAAGATGTAGCCTATCTAAAGATTTGTTTAGGCCCAGATCTTTAGACTGGGGTGAATGTGTGTCATTGATCCACATTCAGTCCATCACCTGTTTTGTTTATTTGAGGTGAGGCCAACACATGGTTGCAGATAAGATTTTCACTGAAAAAAAACAAGGTAAAAAAACATGTGAAGGCCTACCAATGAAGTAAATCATTAAATGAAAACCAATACATTTCTGGAAATATGCACTGCTAGTGCTTCATAAGATGTTTTGGGTCATATTTATAAGGCATTTGAGTGTCTATTATGCTATTTTACGTTCTTCATGGTGCAAATTTCTTGTAAATACACTCCCACCTGCGGTTGGCAAATTTAGATTTTGATTATGGGAGTTACATAGGCATGTTAATAATTTCCCAAAAATGGTGTATGACCCCAAACAACCTTTGAAGCAAATGCTCTTAGCCATGTTATCCACCTCCCATTGGATAACATGGCTAAGAAGTGCTTGCAAATGGGAAAAAAAACGGCCGCAATGCATGAATATCGCAGAAAAGTCAGCGATATTCATGCATTTTCCAGCAAATGCTCTTAGCCATGTTATCCACTTCCTATTAAATAACATGGCTAAGAACTGCTCAGGGCCCCATGAGGAACGCTTTCCATTTAAAAAGGGAAAAATAACATCAAAGACAGTAAAATGCCTTCTAAATATGACCCCAAACAACCTATGAAGCTCTAACAGTACATATCCTGAAATTTAATTGATTTCAAAATTCGTTTTTAAACACAACATATAAATCAATTGTATACCTGCATTCATGAAGAAATGACTAAAAATGTCCTTGAGACACATGAAAGTGATTTCTGGAATGCCCTAGCACCATTTTTGGGACACTATTAACATGGCTAGGTAACTCCCATAATCAAAATCTAAATTTGCCAAGCGCAAGTGGGAACGTATTTACAAGACACTTGCCCCAAGAGGAACGCTTTCCATTTAAAAAGGTAAACATAACATCAAAGACACTAAAATGCCTTCTAAATATGACCCCAAACAACCTCTGAAGCTCTAACAGTACATATCAAGAAATGTAATTGTTTATCACAAATGCGATTAAAAACGGCCGCAATGCATGAATATCGCTGAAAAGTCAACGATATTCATGCATTATCCAGCAAATGCTCTTAGCCATGTTATCCACCTCCCATTGGATAACATGGCTAAGAACTGCTCGCAAATGCGAAAAAAAACGGCCGCAATGCATGAATATCGCAGAAAAGTCAGCGATATTCATGCATTTTCCAGCAAATGCTCTTAGCCATGTTATCCACCTCCCATTGGATAACATGGCTAAGAACTGCTCGCAAATGCGAAAAAAAACGGCCGCAATGCATGAATATCGCAGAAAAGTCATAGACGGAACAGGCTAATTGAGAATTATTTTCGAGCACGATGCTCTAAAAATTGGCCTTAAAACGTTCCAAAGGTATGCCAATTAAACTTGATACTCATAAGTTGCAATAGTGGTTGTGGCAGGACACTGAATTTTTTTCTCCTTATCTCGCAGTGACCTATAACGTTGTCACCATTCACGACGCCTTCAATGCCAAGTTGAACAGCGCTACTCACTTGTGTGTTTATTGTAAGTAATAAGTGAGCTATATGATCTCCTTTTAAACTAGAGATAATAACCCTTGGAGCACTGACCATGGCCTTGTTGTGGGATTGGCTCTGCAACGTGACTTCCATACTCCGTTGTTGCTTAGATAGTACAGTCCTTTTGATTTTGATTTATACCATATGGGTTAACCTTTCCTCTGTATTGTAAAATATCGTTGAGCTTGACCTTGACTATCGGTTTGGTCTTACTCACATTCCATGCTCTGTAGCCGGTTTTGGCACAGACCCCATGGTAATTGGTTTAAAATAATTGGTTTAAAATGAATGAAATGGTCTAATAAGATGACGACTTTTTAGATATTATTCTGACTTCTGTTTTTAAATCTCACAGATAGAATTGCCCCTACCCACCCTTCCCCGTCCTGCACTCGTCCTGATGAAGACCCCGTATAAGGATTTAATGTAGCCTACGGCTAGGGGTCGAAACGTCGACGCCTCTTTCTCCCAAGACTTCCGGCACATGCCCCTGAACATTTGGAATTGTGGTTGTGTCCGTTGAATGTCTGTCATATATCTTGTTTCCTAAAGGATGCCTTTAATAATTTAGGCTTTTTATATCAGATTTGTTTTGACTTTGAATTGCAGACTGTTATAATTCATAATTCTTTATGACTGTGTGTACCTTTCTCCTGACTTGACACTGCCCTGAGCACACCCTTCCCTCCACTTCCTTTCCTTTTCCTATTGGGGTTATTGATTAGAGATGAAATTTTCTATATTGATTGTAAGTTGGTATTGTTTAAATAAAGGACAATACCTGTCATCCATCTGATTTATATCCCTTGATTATTGGTTATTACTTAGTGTTATGGTTTTTTGTATGTAACACGCTCTCCTTGCGGGGGCCCCTCTTTTACACATACCATAAGAACTGCTCAGGGCCCCATGAGGAACGCTTTCCATTTAAAAAGGGAAAAATAACATCAAAGACAGTAAAATGCCTTCTAAATATGACCCCAAACAACCTATGAAGCTCTAACAGTACATATCCTGAAATTTAATTGATTTCAAAATTCGTTTTTAAACACAACATATAAATCAATTGTATACCTGCATTCATGAAGAAATGACTAAAAATGTCCTTGAGACACATGAAAGTGATTTCTGGAATGCCCTAGCACCATTTTTGGGACACTATTAACATGGCTAGGTAACTCCCATAATCAAAATCTAAATTTGCCAAGCGCAAGTGGGAACGTATTTACAAGACACTTGCCCCAAGAGGAACGCTTTCCATTTAAAAAGGTAAACATAACATCAAAGACACTAAAATGCCTTCTAAATATGACCCCAAACAACCTCTGAAGCTCTAACAGTACATATCAAGAAATGTAATTGTTTATCACAAATGCGATTAAAAACGGCCGCAATGCATGAATATCGCTGAAAAGTCAACGATATTCATGCATTATCCAGCAAATGCTCTTAGCCATGTTATCCACCTCCCATTGGATAACATGGCTAAGAACTGCTAGCAAATGCGAAAAAAAACGGCCGCAATGCATGAATATCGCAGAAAAGTCAGCGATATTCATGCATTTTCCAGCAAATGCTCTTAGCCATGTTATCCACCTCCCATTGGATAACATGGCTAAGAACTGCTCGCAAATGCGAAAAAAAACGGCCGCAATGCATGAATATCGCAGAAAAGTCAGCGATATTCATGCATTTTCCAGCAAATGCTCTTAGCCATGTTATCCACTTCCTATTAAATAACATGGCTAAGAACTGCTCAGGGCCCCATGAGGAACGCTTTCCATTTAAAAAGGGAAAAATAACATCAAAGACACTAAAATGCCTTCTAAATATGACCCCAAACAACCTATGAAGCTCTAACAGTACATATCCAGAAATTTAATTGATTTCAAAATTCGTTTTTAAACACAGCATATAAATCAATTGTATACCTGCATTCATGAAGAAATGACTAAAAATGTCCTTGAGACACATGAAAGTGTTTTCTGGAATGCCCTAGCACCATTTTTGGGACACTATTAACATGGCTAGGTAACTCCCATAATCAAAATCTAAATTTGCCAAGCGCAAGTGGGAGCGTATTTACAAGACACTTGCCCCATGAGGAACGCTTTCCATTTAAAAAGGTAAACATAACATCAAAGACACTGAAATGCCTTCTAAATATGTCCCCAAACAACCTATGAAGCTCTAACAGTACATATCAAGAAATGTAATTGTTTATCACAAATGCGATTAAAAACGGCCGCAATGCATGAATATCGCTGAAAAGTCAACGATATTCATGCATTATCCAGCAAATGCTCTTAGCCATGTTATCCACCTCCCATTGGATAACATGGCTAAGAACTGCTTGCAAATGCGAAAAAAAACGGCCGCAATGCATGAATATCGCTGAAAAGTCAGCGATATTCATGCATTTTCCAGCAAATGCTCTTAGCCATGTTATCCACCTCCCATTGGATAACATGGCTAAGAACTGCTCGCAAATGCGAAAAAAAACGCCCGCAATGCATGAATATCGCAGAAAAGTCAGCGATATTCATGCATTTTCCAGCAAATGCTCTTAGCCATGTTATCCACTTCCCATTAAATAACATGGCTAAGAACTGCTCAGGGCCCCATAAGGAACGCTTTCCATTTAAAAAGGTAAACATAACATCAAAGACACTAAAATGCCTTCTAAATATGACCCCAAACAACCTATGAAGCTCTAACAGTACATATCAAGAAATGTAATTGATTTGAAAATTCGTTTTTAAACACAGCATATAAATCAATTGTATACCTGCATTCAAGAGGAAAGGACTGAACATGTCCTAGAGACACAGAAAAACGTTTTCTTGAATGCCCTACCACCATTGTTTGGACATTATTAACATGGCTATGTAACTCCCATAATTAAAATCTAAATTTGCAAAGCACAAGTGGGAGCGTATTTACAAGACACTTGCCCCATGAGGAACACTTTACATTTTAAAAGGAAAACATAACATCAAAGACACTCAAATGCCTTATAAATATGGCTCAAAACAACCTATGAAGCTCTAGCAGTACATATCCAGAAATGTAATTGATTTCTTAAATCGTTTTTAAAAACAACATATCTGTTTCAGCTTACATAACAGACCATGGAATGGGCTCCATGTACCACAATAACTTGTGTTACTGCATGCCAGAATACTACACCGAATATGCAATTACAATTTCTCAAAGAAACTAATTCTATTAGTATATCACTAGAGACAAAACCACATTTTAAAAACACAGCTTTCTTCATCATTTTCTCCTTAAATCATACTATTCTCTATCTAAATTAAATAAATCTTTTCTCACCTTAGCAAATATTTTTTGAGTTTTGAAAACAGTCTCAGAAATACACCAAATTGTCTTCAGCAGAAGAAAAAGGATGCACTCCAAAGGCTGCAGCTATTGAAAGCACAGAAATACAGATATTCATTTCACATATCTCTCATATTAGCCAATCATACCTCTTCCCTCACTTTTTTCAAATCAAAACCCTTCCCCCCTCTGCCCTCTCTGCCTTTTTTCCATAGCAACCACCTCCTGGAAGACCTCTCATGTTTGCAAATTCACACAACAATGTTTCAATTGAACTCTGAACTCTCAGTGCACCTGCGTATCCAGTGCAATCTTTCATTAAATGTTTCTTCCTTGACCATTCAAATTACATGTTTCAAAGAACACATCCATGCACCCTAACTTTCTGTTTTCAGAAATGGAAATGCACCAATCACTGCTAATGATTCATTAGCATTGCAAATCCACACTTTTTTTTCTTTAGAAACTCCTACTGTTTCAACTGCCCTTTCATTACCACACTTCATCTGACTGCAGAACAACCTTCTCCCACCATGTTTAAGGTCTGGATTGTTGGACATAGTTACATCCACTGGGCTCAAAGGTATGCTGAGAACAGAAATTTACCTAACCTCAATTTACAAGATGTGGAAATTAAGTGGTTGGGCCAAAGAGGATTAAAATGTCACCAATTGATACCATTGGTGAAAACCTTTATGCATTTGCCAAAACCTGACCTGTTAATAGTGCACTGTGGAGGTAATGATTTGGGCACTTTGACAGGGGTAGGTCTGGAAATGCTTTTAAAGGACACCTTTGAGCAATTAATGGCACTTTTTCCTCAAACTGCCTTGGTATATTCCAATATATGCCAAAGACAGAAATGGAGGTGGTCCAACCAATTTTGTCCACAAATTGAGAAAGCGAGGAAACATGTAAACAAATCTGTTTCAGCTTTCATGAGAGACCATGGAATGGGCTCTCTGTACAACAATAACTTGCGTTACTACATGCAAGATATCTACAGAGGAGATGGAGTTCACTTCTCAGATGAGGGCAACAGAATTTTCATTCTGAATTTAAGACTGTGCATTGGTACCTACTTATAAGTACCTAAATGTACCATAAACCCAAAAGCTCTTCTCAGAGCTACCCTTCATCTGATCACTCACAATTATTATTTTTTTCTAACTTTTTTCACTAATTTTCCACAAAATACGCTCCCCGGGGCGCTACCCGGTTCGCGAACCGAAAGCTAACCTCGCGGAATTTTTAAAAAAAATGTTTTTTTCCGCACATATAAGCCTCCTCAGCCACCCTCAGAAAACCTAGAGGGTCAAGATAAGTCTACCATGACCCCTTCTACCCATTCTAAACATTATTTGCCCTCCATCTTGTATCTTAATGCGACCGAAACACAAAATGGTGGACTCCCGTGACGCTTAAGGTTCGCGAACCGGGCCGCTTCCCGGAAAGCGGTCCTAAAAAAAAGGTGGGAAAGTAATTTACAGAAAAACGACTAGAGACACTCTCACCAAATATAGATTAGCTCATACTACATAACAATCCCTTTCATTTTCACAAATTTGATTGAAATTCCATTTAGCCATTAAGCCTGTAGACCTCTCTAAGTACTGTGAGGTAAATTACTTCACAAAACACATCTGAAGTGTTGGAATTGACAACCAATGAAAATGTTACTTTCATTTTCAATTTTTTTTTCCTGACATTTGATTGGTTATGTACCTGAATATATATAAAGGAAGAGAAGGAAACACAGCCATTTTGACTACTACTTGCTGAACTACATTTCAAGAGCCTGTTCACCTCCCTGTAAATTAAATTGATAATTTGTAAGTGGCACTTTAAATTAATTTGTAAAAACGTTTTTTGATAATTATTTACTGTCCCCCTGCTATAGTTATAGATACAGATAGACTCCTCTGTTATATTTATTGATTGACTTACACTTCTCTGCTATAATTATGAATTTACTTACTTTAACTTCACTGTTAAAAAAACAGAACTACCTGTCTGAACTTAAACCCAACAGTGCCCTAACTCTTCTAATATAATTATTTTTTTTATGCAATTTACAGCAAAAAAATGGAAGGGGAGCAAGAAAAAACTAATGTTTCCTTCGAGATTACATCCGAAGACATTGTAACTGAAGAAAATGTGGATGAAGATTTTATGGATCAATCTTTTGACGAACAATTTATTCAAACCTTACAAGAGACAGAAACATCCATGTTTGACGAGATACCAGATGATATAATGCTGGAAGTTTTAATGAACTATGAAAATAATAAATAATTTTTTTTAAAATCAAAATAAATAAATAAATAAAAAAACGAACAAAAACAACAAATAATTAACATACAGTATTAGAAAAGTCTATCATTCTTTTATCCTTAAAGTTCGCTGCCCAGAACGCTTTCCGGTTCGCGAACTTGACGCTTACCACGCTGGACCCTCCTAGGCCCTTTTAAAACCTCCACATAAAACCTAGGGGGTCAACGAGGATCTACTATGCCCCCTTATGGTAATTTCCCCCTTTGTTTTGGCCTCCTCTTGTCTCTCGATCCTACCGAGAGACAAGATGGCGGCCGCTCCGGACTGTTTAGAATGTTGACAGACACCGGAGGGCCAATCAGCTTCGCATCGCAAAGTTCCGATACGCGAAAAGTTCGCTAACCGGATCGCTGCCCGGAGCGCTGTTACAGATATATATCTTGATTTAAACGTTAATTTCTCAAAATCCACTGAAGCACATATATTGAGACCTAGCAAAGGCACATCGGGCTAACAGTCCCTACAATTTTGCCAAGTTTCGTGCAAATCCATTCAGCCGTTCGGGCTAAAAGTGAGTCCAACCGCCCTATGGAAATTAACATGGAAAAAACGCGTTTTGTGACCCCCCTTTATTCTCGGCCCCCCCTCCACAAAACCCCCCCAAATTTTCAAGGGCTGCTCAGAAACAAAATGTGCCATTTTCCTGAAAATTTCAGCCAATTCCGTCCACAAACGCCAAAGTTATTAGGCACAGAATTTTCAGAAATCCCATAGGGAAAAAATCCTAACTATATATACCTACTGGCGACCGCCAGTAGGTAATATATATATATATATATATATATATATATATATATATATATATATATATATATATATATATATATATATATATATATATATATATATATATTACCTACTGGCGGTCGCCAGTAGGTATATATAGTTAGGATTTTTTCCCTATGGGATTTCTGAAAATTCTATGCCTAATAACTTTTGCGTTCGTGGACGGAATTGGCTGAAATTTTCAGGAAAATGGCACATTTTGTTTCTGAGCAGACCTTGAAAATTTGGGGGGGTTTTGTGGAGGGGGGGCCGAGAAAAAAGGGGGGTCCCAAAACGCCTTTTTCCCATGTTAATTTCCATAGGGCGGTTGGACTCACTTTTAGCCCGAACGGCTGAATGGATTTTCACGAAACTTGGCAAAATTGTAGGGACTGTTAGCCCGATGTGCCTTTGCTAGGTCTCAATATATGTGCTTCAGTGGATTTTGAGAAATTAACGTTTAAATCAAGATATATATCTGTAACAGCGCTCCGGGCAGCTATCCGGTTAGCGAACCTTTCGCGTAACGGAACTTTGCGATGAGAAGCTGATTGGCCCTCCGGTGTCTGTCAACATTCTAAACAGTCCGGAGCGGCCGCCATCTTGTCTCTCGGTAGGATCGAGAGACAAGAGGAGGCCAAAACAAAGGGGGAAATTACCATAAGGGGGCATAGTAGATCCTCGTTGACCCCCTAGGTTTTATGTGGAGGTTTTAAAAGGGCCTAGGAGGGTCCAAAAAAAAAAATTTTTTTTTGCGTGGTAAGCGCCAAGTTCGCGAACCGGATAGCTTTCTGGGCAGCGAACTTTATGGATAAAAGAATGAAAGACTTTTCTAATACTGTATGTTAATTGTTTGTTGTTTTTCTTGTTTTTTTTTGTTTTCTTTATTTATTTATTTTTTTTATTATGATTGTGTTTCATACTTTATTAAATTTTCTAACATTTCATTGTCAGAAATGTCATAATTTATTATAGGGTGTAATTGTTTTTCATTTTGAAGCAAGTTGTCTACTGCTTCAACACATTGTAGAAGTTCGTGGTCTCTACTGTCATCCATAAAGTCATCAAGTTTGTCTTGGCTGCTCTCCTTCAGTTCAATCGAAAATGAAACTTGCTGCTCGCCTTCCATTTTGCCTGAAATTTGGATTAAAAAAATATATATTAGTAGAGATAGGGCACTGTTGGGATTAATTTTAGATAGGCAGTTTTTATCAGTGAATTTATCTTTTGGCAGTGTATAGTATGAGAGTGGAAATAGGACTAAAAAAAAGTGTATGTGATTTAACCAAGACACTACTACTACAGAGGGATAGTGTATATGTAGCAGAAAAAGTCTACTATATTAAGTCATAGTGCACAATATATTAAATTATAACTTACCTTCACAAAGAAGTTGAAGTTTTTTGAAGCTTTTGAAATAGGAGGTACAACAAGAAGTAGTAGTCAAAATGGCTGTGTTTCCTTCTCTCCCTTTATATATATACAGGTATATAACCAATCAAATGTCAGGTAATAAAAGTAGAAAATGAAAGTAACATTTTCATTGGTTGTCAATTCCAACAATTCAGATGTGTTTTGTGAAGTAATTTACCTCACGGTACTTGGAGAGGTCTACAGGCTAAATGGCTAAATGGAATTTCAATGAAATTTGTGAGAATGGAAGGGATTGTTATGTAGTATGAGCTAATCTATATTTGGTGAGAGTGTTTCTAGTCGTTATTCTGTAAATTACTTTCCCGCCTTTTTTTAGGACCGCTTTCCGGGAAGCTGCCCGGTTAGCGAACCTTAAGCGTCACGGGAGTCCACCATTTTGTGTTTCGTTCGCATTAAGATACAAGATGGAGGGCAAATAATGTTTAGAATGGGTAGAAGGGGTCATGGTAGACTTATCTTGACCCCCTAGGTTTTCTGAGCGTGGCTGAGGAGGCTTATATGTGCGGAAAAAAATTTTTTTTTAAAAAAATTCCGCGAGGTTAGCTTTCGGTTAGCGAACCGGGTAGCGCTCCGGGGAGCGAATTTTGTGGAAAATTAGTGAAAAAAGTTAGAGAAAAATAATAATTGTGAGTGATCAGATGTAGGGTAGCTCTGAGAAGAGCTTTTGGGTTTATGGTACATTTAGGTACTTATAAGTAGGTACCAATGCACAGTCTTAAATTCAGAATGAAAATTCTGTTGCCCTCATCTGAGAAGTGAACTCCATCTCCTCTGTAGATATCTTGCATGTAGTAACGCAAGTTATTGTTGTACAGAGAGCCCATTCCATGGTCTCTCATGTAAGCTGAAACAGATTTGTTTACATGCTTCCTCGCTTTCTCAATTTGTGGACAAAATTGGTTGGACCACCTCCATTTCTGTCTTTGGCATATATTGGAATATACCAAGGCAGTTTGAGGAAAAAGTGCCATTAATTGCTCCAAGGTGTCCTTTAAAAGCATTTCCAGACCTACCCCTGTCAAAGTGCCCAAATCATTACCTCCACAGTGCACTATTAACAGGTCAGGTTTTGGCAAATGCATAAAGGTTTTCACCAATGGTATCAATTGGTGACATTTTAATCCTCTTTGGCCCAACCACTTAATTTCCACATCTTGTAAATTGAGGTTGTGTAAATTTCTGCTCTCAGCATACCTTTGAGCCCAGTGGATGTAACTATGTCCAACAATCCAGACGTTAAACATGGTGGAAGAAGGTTGTTCTGCAGTCAGATGAAGTGTGGTAATGAAAGGGCAGTTGAAACAGTAGGAGTTTCTAAAGAAAAAAAACTGTGGATTTACAATGCTAATGATTCATTAGCAGTGATTGGTGCATTTCCATTTCTGAAAACAGAAAGTTAGGGTGCATGGATGTGTTCTTTGAAAGATGTAATTTGAATGGTCAAGGAAGAAACATTTAATGAAAGATTGCACTGGATACGCAGGTGCACTGAGAGTTCAGAGTTCAATTGAAACATTGTTGTGTGAATTTGCAAACATGAGAGGTCTTCCAGGAGGTGGTTGCTATGGAAACAAGGCAGACAGGGCAGAGGGGGGAAGGGTTTTGATTTGAAAAAAGTGAGGGAAGAGGTATGATTGGCTAATATGAGAGATATGTGAAAAGAATATCTGTATTTCTGTGCTTTCAATAGCTGCAGCCTTTGGAGTGCATCCTTTTTCTTCTGCTGAAGACAATTTGGTGTATTTCTGAGACTGTTTTCAAAACTCAAAAAATATTTGCTAAGGTGAGAAAAGATTTATTTAATTTAGATAGAGAATAGTATGATTTAAGGAGAAAATGATGAAGAAAGCTGTGTTTTTAAAATGTGGTTTTGTCTCTAGTGATATACTAATAGAATTAGTTTCAAAGAGAAATTATAATTGCATATTTGGTGTAACATTCTGGCATGCAGTTACACAAGATATTGTAATACATGGAGGCCATTTCATGGTCTGTTATGTAAGCTGAAACAGATATGTTGCTTTTAAAAACGATTTAAGAAATCAATTACATTTCTAGATATGTACTGCTAGAGCTTCATAGGTTGTTTTGGGCCATATTTATAAGGTATTTGAGTGTCTAAGATGTTGTGTTCGCCTTTTAAAATGTAAAGTGTTCCTCATGGGACAAGTGTCTTGTAAATACGCTCCCACTTGTGCTTGGCAAATTTAGATTTTGATTATGGGAGTTACCTAGCCATGTTAATAGTGTCCCAAAAATGGTGCTAGGGCATTCCAGAAAACACTTTCATGTGTCTCAAGGACATTTTTAGTCATTTCTTCATGAATGCAGGTATACAATTGATTTATATGCTGTGTTTAAAAACGAATTTTGAAATGAATTAAATTTCAGGATATGTACTGTTAGAGCTTCATAGGTTGTTTGGGGTCATATTTAGAAGGCATTTTAGTGTCTTTGAAGTTATTTTTCCCTTTTTAAATGGAAAGCGTTCCTCATGGGGCCCTGAGCAGTTCTTAGCCATGTTATTTAATAGGAAGTGGATAACATGGCTAAGAGCATTTGCTGGGAAATGCATGAATATCGCTGATTTTTCTGCTATATTCATGCATTGTGGCCGTTTTTTTTCACATTGCTTCATAGGTTGTTTGGGTTCATATTTAGAAGGCATTTTAGTGTCTTTGATGTTATTTTTCCCTTTTTAAATGGAAAGCGTTCCTCATGGGGCCCTGAGCAGTTCTTAGCCATGTTATTTAATAGGAAGTGGATCACATGGCTAAGAGCATTTGCTGGAAAATGCATGAATATCGCTGATTTTTCTGCTATATTCATGCATTGTGGCCGTTTTTTTCACATTGCTTCATAGGTTGTTTGGGTTCATATTTAGAAGGTATTTTAGTGTCTTTGATGTTATTTTTCCCTTTTTAAATGGAAAGCGTTCCTCATGGGGCCCTGAGCAGTTCTTAGCCATGTTATTTAATTGGAAGTGGATAACATGGCTAAGAGCATTTGCTGGAAAATGCATGAATATCGCTGATTTTTCTGCTATATTCATGCATTGCGGCAGTTTTTTTTCACATTGCTTCATAGGTTGTTTGGGTTCATATTTAGAAGGCATTTTAGTGTCTTTGATGTTATTTTTCCCTTTTTAAATGGAAAGCGTTCCTCATGGTGCCCTGAGCAGTTCTTAGCCATGTTATTTAATAGGAAGTGGATAACATGGCTAAGAGCATTTGTTGGAAAATGCATGAATATCGCTGATTTTTCTGCGTTATTCATGCATTGCAGGCCTTTTTTTATCACATTTGCAAGCACTTCTTAGCCATGTTATCCAATGGGAGGTGGATAACATGGCTAAGAGCATTTGCTTCAAAGGTTGTTTGGGGTTATATACCATTTTTGGGAAATTATTAACATGCCTATCTAACTCCCATAATCAAAATCTAAATTTGCCAACCGCAGGTGGGAGCGTATTTACAATAAATTTGCACCATGAAGAATGTAAAATAGCATACTAGATACTCAAATAACTTATAAATATGATCCAAAACATCTTATGAAGCACTAGTAGTGCATATTTCCAGAAATGTATTGGTTTTCATTTAATGATTTACTTCATTGGTAGGCCTTCACATGTTTTTTTACCTTGGTTTTTTTTCAGTGAAAATCTTATCTGCAACCATGTGTTGGCCTCACCTCAAATAAACAAAACAGGTGATGGACTGAATGTGGATCAATGACACACATTCACCCCAGTCCAAAGATCTGGGCCTAAACAAACCTTTAGATAGGCTACATCTTATCGTCATCCTGAATTAATGATTTAAAATATTAGGGAGTGATTTATGAGTGTTGTATGCCTGTTTTGTACCATTGAGTGTCATTTTTGTGATGCAGTGCTGGTGGAAAATATTTGCTATGTTAAATAATTAGTACAGCATTAAGTTTTAGATGACTGTTATTTATTTACTGTTTGGTAATAGTGGTTAATAACATTTTATATTATATTTTTTCACAGATTCAACTGCAGATTCTTTCATAGTTTGGAAAATGCCTTCCAGAAGTCGAATACGAAAGGCTAGAAAACGTCAAAGACAGCAGGATGATGTTTTATTGCAGCAGTCCTCTTCCCCAAATACTTGTCAAAACACCAAGAAAGGTCCGGGTAAGAGCACGAAATCATTCTTAAGAAATATTTGTAGTAAAAAAAATTTTGCTCAAAAAAATGTGTCTCTTAACAAAAAGAGAAGTAATTTAAATGGAAAGGAGAGACCCATCACAAATGTTACTGGTAGAGGAAGAGATAACTCTGTGCATGATAGTAGAAGGAAACAACAGTTTAGGGACATTCGACAACGAATGTTCCGTAATAGGATATTAGTTAATTTATTGAAAAATATTAAAAAGAAAGGCCAACAGAAAGCGGCATTTTATAGGAAGAAGAAAAATGTAGAGAAAATTATTGATCATGCTTTTGAAATCAAGCGAAAGTTGTTTATTTTGGTAATCAATAGAATTAGGAAACTAAGCAAGGTAATTTCTGATTTCAAAACAAAAAGTAGATGGAAGAGAGTAGTAAATCGTACTAACTTTTGTGAAGTTTTTTCTGGAGAATGGATGCATAGTTCAAGTTCTGAGGCATTTTTTAATGAGGAGACTTATTTTCAGGATAATGATTTGGTGCATGCAGTTGACATCAGTGGTCGAGCTTATGAAGTGAAGGATGGTTGTCCAGTTGAAAAAGAACAACTTGTGACAACAGAGACAGAAGAGGCGCTAAGTGATGAGGTTTTAGGAAGACGTCCTAAGGGTCCTGTGTACATTTGGAAGTGTAGTTCTATTTGCAGTGTGCGACAGGTTTCCATCAATTTGCTATGTGATTTTATACGGACATTTAATAAGAAAAGTTTGAAGCAGAAAATGAAGTTGTTGCAAGATTTAGATCCTTGCAGAGTGAGACAAATGACAGGTTTGCGTGGTCATTCACTGGCTTGTCTTTCCAGGAGAGTATGCCAGAGTGTTTTTCATCATTTCAGGATGCTAGCAGTGCATCATAATAAAGTGAGAAAATTAGTGAGAATGTTGTATTATGCTAAGAGTCCAGCAATTATGCTTAAACAGTTATGTGCTGCTCTTTTGCATGGTTCTGAAATAGATGTGAAGAATCTTTGTGAAGAAATTGAGTTTTGTTACTTTGGTAGTAAAGATGAGAATGTTCAAATTGACCCTGAAGTAGAGGGTAATGTGGAAGATAATGTACAGGTTTCCAGTACAGATAATTTTCAGAAGGAAATTGCCACGTTTCAGATGAAATCAAGTGAGAGGCCTAATTTCACTTGTGTATGTTGTCGACGCACTTATTATAAGAATCAGACTAAGGTAGTGGATTTATATGCAAAAAGTGAAAGGGAAAATAATAGTGAATGGAAGGATTTAGCCACATACTTGATGGTAGAAAATTATTTTGATTTGGGATCGGATCAACGTGTGTGTACTTATTGTTGTAATAAATTAAACCAAAACCAGATGCCTGCTAGGGCAGTTCATAATAATCTGGAATTGGTTGAGATTCCTTCTGAATTGAAGGATTTAAATACTTATGAATCTATTTTGATTCAAAGTATCCATCCCTTTCAGGCTATTGTAAGAATGGAGCCAAAGACAGGGAAATTGCCTCCAGCAGATTTACAGAGAGGATTAAAGGGAAGAGTTGTTTATTTGCCTCTAGATTTGAACAAAAACATTAACACAATTGGAATAGAAAAAGTGGAAGAGGAACCTCTGGTTATCTTGGTTAATGGGGTTCCGACAAAGAATAAGAAAATATGGCAAGATTTAGTGGATGTTAGGAAAGTCAAAAAGGCAACAGTGTATTTGAAGAAAAATAATAAGTACTATAAGAATGTATATGTTGCAGAAGAGGAAGTAAGTGATGAAGAGGATAGCGATTTGTGTGCTGGCCAAATTGAGAAAGTAGAGGCCTCTAAAAGTGAAGAAATATATGAACATTATAGTGTTCATCCTTTGCATTCCAAGGAAGTGATGGGGAATGCTATTGAGTTGTTTCAAATGAAACAAGCCAAAGGGAGTCCCATTAGTGTTTGGGAGGAAAGTTTGGAAGCTCGGTGTTTCCCACAGCTATTTCCCACAGGTCAAGGAGGAAGATATGATGAGCGACCTCGTGAAATTCCTGCGTCTGAATACCGGACTTTACGATTGTATGCAGAAGATCCTAGGTTTCGGCAATGCATTCCCTATTTGTTTCATCTCCTGTTTGAAAGCGATCTGTCTGGACTGTCATATGCAGTGAACCACATCTTAAAAAGTGGTATACAGATGCGAAACATCTCGGCAAGTGACTTTATGCATAAAGTCAATGTCCAAGACAGTATTTTGGATTCTCACTTAATTAATCTCATGGCGTGTCAGCGTGGTACTAATGAGTACTGGTACCGTCGTCATGGTGACTTAAAATGTATGCTGAGGAACTTAGGAACTCCGACATGGTTCCTCACTCTGAGCTGTGCCGAGTATGGCTGGGATGACTTACTTGAATTTCTACGAGAGGCAAATGGAAATATTGAAAACATTGAATTCAAGACACCTGGAGAACTGTGTTCTTTGGATCCTGTGAATGTATGCAGGTACTTCAATCATAGATTTGAAGCTATGATGTCTTTCATCACAAATAAAAAGAATCCACCTCTTGGAGAGGTGTTGGATTTCTTCTGGAGAAAGGAGTACCAAGCAAGAGGTGCCCCTCATATACATATGTTGCTGTGGATCAAGGATGCACCTAAATTTGGAACAGATCCGGATGACTTAGTGATGAATTTCATCGAACAGTATTCTACGTGTGCTGTTCCAAACGCAACGGAGAAGAAAAGTCTAAGAGAACAAGTTCTACGTTTCCAAAGCCATCGTTGTGGAAAGTACTGTCGTCGTAAATTCAGAAACAAGGACAAGTTCTACACCAAATGTCGTTTCAACTTTCCACGACCGGTGATTTCTAAAGGAAGAGTGAACAGTTTGATGTCTTCGCTGCGACATAATGTGACGAGGAAATCACCCAAGAATACATACAATTTGAAAAGGAACGAAGAGTCCAAGTACATCAATGACTACAACCCAGTGATTTTGTCCATGTGGAATGCCAACATGGATATACAGTTTGTGGCTGACAACTGTATGGCTGTGGCTCGGTATGTGACATCTTACATCACCAAAAAAGAAAAGACCGAACTGAAGGATATGTGGGAGGACATTTCCCATGAAAAGAGCCTCAGCAAGAAGTTGTACAGTTTCAGTCTGAAGATGTTGTCGCATCGAGAAATCGGAGCTTACGAATGTTCTGATCGATTGTCTTCAGCAAGTCTCTATGCCAAATCCAGGAGTCTCGTTTGGGCGAGTCTTGGTCTTGCTGCAACGCGAAATCGAGTTCTAAAACCTGTTCGGGAAATTGAGTATTTGGCAGAAAAGGAACCAAACAGTACCGACATTTTGAAGACCAACATGTTGGATACATATTATCCAAATCGAAGCAGTCACCTTGAGAATATTTGTCTATATGAGGTTCTCCAAAATTATATATTCAAGAGGAACATCAAAGAAGATATTGAGAAAGGAGTGTATGCTGTAATTGGAAGTGAGGGATGCCTGGTCAAGCAAAGAAAATGCCAATTAGTAAACCATCGAAAATTAAGTGGCGAATCTCCAGAAAAAAAGGAGTTTTTCTATTTAGCACTTTTGCAACTTTTCAAGCCTTGGCGTGCAGAAGAGGAACTGCTTGGAGATTTCCTCTGTTACGAAGACTCTTTCAATGCAGCCAAGGAGTCCATAGAATGTCCTGCTTTTTCTAAATATCAAGAAATGCTAACTTTGGAAATTGAGCAGGAAGCAACGATTGCAGCCGAGATTGCCAGAGACAGTTCTCAGGACAGTCAGAGTTCTGTTTCATTGAGTCAAGATCCACTTGGAGGACCTATTATCGAAAATGAAGCTGCCACTGCTATGAATGAAGTAGAAAGAGCCATGGCACATGCTCAGGAGGATTCAGTTAACTTACAAGACTTGGAAAAACAACTCAACGTTGAGCAGAGGAAAATATATGATGAAGTTACCAAGGAAATTGAGCACGGATTAAGTCATGAGAAGAAAGAGTGCTCGTGTACGTCGTTGAAGCCTGTCCGACTGTACGTGAGTGGAGAAGCGGGAACTGGAAAAAGTTTCCTCATTAAAGCAATCTCTTGTTATTTGCAGGAAAGGACTGAGTCATCGCTGTCTTGTGTTGTCACCGCTCCTACTGGACTGGCAGCACATAATATTAAAGGTATTACTTTGCATCGTCTATTGATGCTGCCGGTGGAGCATGACAACAAATTACAATACAACAAGTTATCTGGAGATGCTTGCTGTGAAGTTTCAAGAGTTTTGAGGAAAATGAAACTACTTATCATTGACGAAGTAAGCATGGTTTCCAATGTCATGCTTGCCTTTGTGCATTTGAGAATGCAAGAAGTACTTAAAACTGAATATGATGTCTTATTTGGTGGGAAACACATTATTGTTTTCGGAGATCTTCTACAGCTGACACCAGTAAAAGGTCAACCTGTGTTCAAAATACTCACGCATGAAGATACCAGGAAGTGCCTAGGGAGCATTGGCAACGTCAATATATGGTTAAACTTCAATTATGCAGAACTGCATCAAAATATGCGTCAGGCAAAGGATGAAGATTACAAGAATATTCTACAAGATATTAGAATTGGAAAAGTGACCGAGCATGGGAAAGAAGCTTTAAATGCACGGTTACTGTCAAATTTGTATCCCAAACAAGATATTGTGCCTGAGAATATTTTTCAGAAAATTACTGAGAAGAAATCCGGGATATGTCTCATGCCAACTCTTGCAGAATGTGCCATCTTCAACAACAAAATGTTGAATTTAGAAAAGCAAGAGATTGTGAAACTTGAAGCTATCGACAAATTAGAGCATATGGGATCAACAATTATTTTGTCAGACAATTTGAAATCAAAATTGGATTCATTAGAGAAGACTATATCTAAAACAGCGGGTTTTGAAAAGACTTTGAATGTGTGTTTAAATTGCCGAATTATTTTGAGAAGGAATTTACATGTAGAAAGAGGTCTGGTAAATGGATCAATGGGTAATGTTGTTGATTTTGAGAAATACAGAAATAGAGATGGAATAGAATTTTTAAAAATTAAATTTGATGGCATTGAGGAAGTACAGCAAATTGGTCGTTGTTCTGCTAGGTTTTTGCTTGTTAAAGATTTATATGTTCGCCGTAAACAGTTTCCTGTTTGCTTGGCATATGCGGTGACAATCCATAAATCGCAAGGTTTAAGTGTAGACTGTGCATTAGTGAATATTGGCAGTTCTGTGTTCAAGGAGGGTATGGCATATGTGGCATTGTCACGAGTTAGAACTTTATCGGGATTGTACTTGATTGACTGTGATGTCACAAACATTTGTGCGGATCTAGATTGTGTTAAGGAATACAATAGGTTAAGAAGAGAGTATGCGCCACATTTGCCTCAATATCCTTTGTTTTAGAAACGTGTGGTAGGCCGCAAACGTAGAAATAGCAGTAATAGTAGGGAGGTTGTTGCAAAAAGACTAAAAGTCAATGAACCGAAAATTGTTAGCAGAAAGAAAGTGGATTCTGTTGAAGATGTTGTCGGTTTTCAATTTGAAAACAGTTCTGGTGTCAACTGCTATGCAAATGTAGTGGTTAATGTTCTCTTTTCACTAGAGAGTTTAAAAGAACAGATTCTGTTGAATTCTGAACAAATTTTATGCTGTTTGTTGAATTCTGTTTTCGAGAAATGTAGCAGTGATCGAACAAAAGTAGAAAGTGTGTCTGAAGTTCGTTATCTGTTAGATGAATGTTCAGGTCAAACAGACTTCTCTGAAAATAATCAGCAAGATTGTCAGGAGTTTTTAATGTATATGCTTGATATATTGCAAGTTGAGGGTGTAGATGTAGATCACCTGTTTGGGCTTTCTTATCAATGGCAGCATGACTGCGAGAACTGTATGGTATCAAGTACTACTAGTGTAGACTCAGAAAGATTTATATATTTAACTTTGCCAGACAGTAAATCAGTCTCCTTTAATAAGCTAGTAAATGCAGCGGATCACAACATGGAGTGTAGCCAATGTAAATGTGATATGATGTCAACATTATTTATACGTAGATATGGCCAGTATGTCATTTTAATGATGCAACGATGTAGGCCTGATGGAACAAAATTGTCAACTTTAATAAAAAATTTTGTGGCTTCTCAGCTGTCAATATCAGGGAGGACTTTTGTTACTGTAGCAATTATCTATCACGATGGTCCATCAACAACATCAGGACATTATACAGCTTACTTAAAGTCTGGAAACGGCTGGTCATTCTGTAATGATTCTGTTGTAACGTTCAAAAAAAAATTGCCGTTTGACCTTAAAAATTCTTACCTGGTGTTTTTAAAACCAAAATTTTAAGTAGAGGGAATGTAAGTCTGCAATGCTGTCTCGATTAAAAATTCAACTATATAAACCTAATGCAAGTAAGTCTGCTTCATAGTAAGCAGTATCAGTGTCATAGGAAAAGGAGAACATGACTGACAAAGAAGAGTAAGATATTAGTAGTCCAGGATTGTGAAAATAATCTCAAATATTTTATTTTTGAAAGTTGCGAAAATAGAAAATGTCGGGATTTGATTGGAAGAATTACAAGATTTGCGAATCGCGGCAACATGATTTGGCCTAGTGGAAACATGTGATATAATGAGAGAAGTTTTTTTTCTATGTAACATATTTCACGTATCGATGGAGGTTTTCTTTCAGAAAGTGGCGGGCTGAAAATATTTAAAGCACAACAGAGTGGATGCTGTTTATAGGAGATCCTTCGACGTCATTGAAAGTAAGTTAATTTTAAGAAGTTTTGAAATCAGATTTCTTAGGTTGTATGGGTTTTTTAAACACAGTCATTTTGATTGTGTTTTTTTTTCCCCGCTGTTACATGATGAATACCTTCAAGTCACTGATTTAAGTGAAATTTGATACATTCTGAGAACAGCAAAAATAAACCATTTAACATGTATAATTAATGTTATGCTTTTTGTCCTTATGATATACATTTAGAAATGTGTGGTACATATGGGTAAGGTGAGTTCTGTAAATATCAATTTTAATGCTTAGAGTGCTGTACTTCTGGGTAGTGTTTTTTTTTTATAAAAAAAAGAGGCCTCACCTCAAAGAAAGCTCTTGAAAGCACACATCTTATTTGCATCCTAAAACAATCATTTACAATGTTAGACACAATTTTATTATGACTTTACATCTTTTTTGCGCTGCTATTGCATCACTATTGTGAGACATTAGCAGTGCAAGAAAAACATCATGTTTCAAAATAGGCCTCAGTTCAGCAATATCAAGATACAGTTTCTTTCGAATATATATCTTTAGGATTGTGTAGGGAACGTAGAGAAGCAGAGACTTCTGTAAATGTCAAAGTTGTTGAAAAACTGTTTGTTTTTGAACCTTTTCCCTTGTCTTTTCTAATTTTTAAATACATGTTTTAATATTTTTTGAAATGTTTGTTCTTTGTTTTACAGATTGAAAGTATGAAAAAATATTTAAAAAAGGTAACAAGAATTATAAGGTAAATGTTTTCCACTCTTTTTACCCGCAATGCACTGCTGATGATGTCATTGACAGTATCTCTCATTTACTCTCTCTAGCTGTCTTTCTTTTTACATTATTCTCTGTTTACTTCCCTTATACTAACTCTTCTTTTTTTTTAAAAAAATATTTTTTTTAGTTCGCTTAAAGTTCGCGAACCGGTCAGCGAACTTGAAGCGAACCAAAAGAAATAGAGCTTGCCAGAGTGATAAACATTCTAGCAATTTTGTTTGAAAGGGGAGGTAGTTCTGAAAAGAACTGTTTTTTTTTGTTTTTGTTGTTTTATGTTTTTTTTGTAATTTTTTGAACATTTTTTGATTTTTTTGTATTTTTAGAACTGTTTTATGTTTTTTTTGTGTTTTTTAAGGAGGGGAGACAACAAAAAACAGGCTTTCAAAACGGCTCAACTGGAGCAAAAAAAAAGACAATTACTTTTTGGGTGCATTAGGGCACTTATGATTTTCATATGCAATGTTCATGAGGTTGACACTCATGTTGCCATATGACAGCATAGCACCACAGTAAATACAAGACAACTTCATGTGCTGGAAGTTAGGTTGGATGTTTGGCACAGTCTCTTGTGCCTCTCTTCCCGTCAAAGACAATGTGGATGTAGATCTTGCCACAGGAGTTGCCGTCGGATTGTCTTCAAGATCCCTCAACTCAGCCCGGCTGTAGTTCAAGGGATGCCACCTGCTCATGTGACGGTGCATTGTATAGTTCCCCATACTGTACTTCTTTTCTGTGCCTCTCGACAATCTGTAGTCACAGATGAGGCAGGTGGCATATTTTGCATTCACTTTCTTGGTTCCAGGAGGGATGGTGAAAAACTGCCAGATGAAACTGGTTTTTCGTTTAGAAACCCGGGGCAACTCATCAACAAATTGTTGTCCCTCTCTCTCCTCTTCTTCTTCTTCCTCATCTTCCTCCTCTCTGTTAGTCATAATTTGACTGGGTGGTCCTCTCTTCTTATGGGGAGGTGGAGGTGGTGGTGGGGGTGCACCAGCTGCAGCAACAATGGAAGCCATTGTGGATCTTCAGATAAATGGTCTTTCTCTCACCAAGATGAAAGTCAGAGTGAGGAAATAAGGAGGGGTTTACTTGATTTGGGGAAAACAAAAGTTCTGAGCCAATGAAAAGTGTTATTTTTAGGTCACATGACCTAGTCATACATCATTTGGAAACCAAAAGTGAAATGAACCAATGAGAAGTTTGATAAACAAGTCACATGACCTGTTCCGCTTACGTTACGCGGCGCGCGCCGCGTCCCAGATCGCTTCCGGTTCGCGGTCCGGAGCACTTCCGGGAGCGCTAACGCGGCGCGTCATTAGACGCATTACGCGATAACGTGATACGTCGCGCTTCCGCGGCGCGTCACTGTTCCGCTAACGTAACGTTGACCGGTTCGCGGACTAGATCGCGGCATCAAGATGAGCTAACGGAAAGCTTCCCGGTTCGCGAACTAGAAGCGAAGAAAAAAAATATTAAAAAAAAAATTATCAATAAACATCTAAATATATTTTGGGATTTAAAGAATAATACATTTTACAGCTACAGATGTTAGCTTTTAAAAAACCAATGAAATTCACTGAAAAAACCATAGGTTATAGACCATATATAGTTAGAAATTTGCATTTAAAAAACCATTGAAATTCAATGAAAAAACCATAGGTTATAGACCATATATAGTTAGGAATTCGCATTTACAAAACCTTATTTTACTCGCATAAAACCATTGAAATTCCATATATAGTTAGTTGCGCTAACTATATATCGCGCACCCGCAATCCACTGCTGATGATGTCACATATTACATCATTCATGACATGGTCAGTGACATCACTGATGACATCACTGATGACATCTCAAATGACATCACTGATGACAACATCCAGTGACTGTATGTTTCTGTGAAGTTAAAATATGTCTTACATATTGAAGAATGAGTGGATGTATAAGTGTCTGGATGAAGGATTTAGTAGGTGCATGACTGACTGTATGAGTGAGTGATTAAATGTGTCTCACTGAGTGCATGGGTTAGTGACTAAACTGTCTTAATTTGTGCATCATTATGTCTGTTGTTCTGTAAACTGTTGCATGTGTTGATAAGTAGCTATATGAGTAACTATATGGGTTATTGATTGGTTACCTTAGTATTTGTATGGGAGACTGAGTGTGTGTGTGGGTGGCTGGGAGGTGTATGACTCTGTGCATAGATGTGTGAGCAGTTGATTCACTAGAGGTATGGTTTCAAAAGTGCATGTGGTAACAGCTGTATGGGCGGTTGACTGTGTGCATGAGTGTATTGGTGAGTGAATGGATATCTCAGTGCTACATGTCAAAGTAAGTACATATGTAAAACACAGTACATGTGAGAGTTGACATATATAAATAACTGTGCATAAGAGCCAGTGAATGTGTGAGTGGCTGTATGGATCATTGTGAACTTGTATCAGGGATTGTATAAGAGAGTAAATATGTGTTAGTATATGTTTGAATAAGTAAAGTTTGTATAACTGTATAGTTGAGGAAATGGAGGTGTGATTGATTCTTTGCATGACTGACTAGGTGTGTGAGTAACTCCATGGATGAGTGACAGTCTGTGAGTGTCTGTTTACACTGATTGTATCTAAGGTTATATTAGAGTCTGAAGAGGTTCATCGTATTATCACATGAATGATATCATCAGTGATGTGATCAGTAATGTCAAATGAGATGTCATCAGTGATGTCATCAGTGATGTCATTTGAGATGTCATCAGTGATGTCATCAGTGATGTCACTGACCATGTCATGAATGATGTAATATGTGACATCATCAGCAGTGGATTGCGGGTGCGCGATATATAGTTAGCGCAACTAACTATATATGGAATTTCAATGGTTTTATGCGAGTAAAATAAGGTTTTGTAAATGCGAATTCCTAACTATATATGGTCTATAACCTATGGTTTTTTCATTGAATATATATATATATATATATATATATA
>NW_028246306.1:0-78683 GCF_964263255.1 Lissotriton vulgaris | reverse complement strand
GGTGCTTTGGCGCTCAACCTTTTGAACAGGTGCAGCCCCGAGGCTGGGATTACCTTTTCGAAGAGATCGCACCTGTGTGCCTGTCTAGTTTACGATGGCGGGAAATCCGCAACCGCCGGGCCGGTGGGTGCGGATTTCCCGCCATCACCCTTAAAATTACCACCGCCAAATTAGAATGGAGGTGGGAAGGGGAAAGGTACCTCGGCAGACGGAAAGACTGTCCTCCGTGGTCCCGCAAGGCGGGCCTTTTCCGCCCGCCTTGCTGGACCGGGTACAATGGGGCAATGGAGGCGGCCGTGGGTATTATTAGGATGCCTGTCTTTTGCGGCAGAGTTTCCGCCAGGGTGGGGAGGGTGGGGAGCTGCACGTGGGGGTACCTGTGGTACCCCTCTACATTTGCATGTACAAGGTGGCAGGCACCGCACTTTGCCTGCCACTTTGTACATGCAAATGTGAAACATGTATTGTTAAATTGTGGCGGGTGCTGCCACCCTGGCGGGCGCATCCTAATTCAATTTGCGAGACCGCCGCACCTATGGCGGGCGGTCCCTTCTGCACCAATGAGTCCGCCCGCCATCTTAATCGGCCCCATAGTTACTTAGGCTGTGGCTGGGTTGCCCCAAATATCGTAGAACTTCTTGGTAAGTGCTACTTCCCACGACAAGTCGTGTTGAAACAATTTCCAGTATGGAAAAAAAATTTGGTCCTGTCGGGTAATACAATTGCTTTGATCAATTTATATTATTGTTAACAAAAACAAAGTATCTCGACCGTTCAACAAATGTGAGTTAATTATATCAAATCAAATACAGAAATGAAGCTTTGCAATAAGAACACACCAAAGAAAGGAGAATTGCAAAGATAAAGTCTTTTTAATTATTGTTGTTGCTTTTTTCTATTTTTTTCAAATTGTCACAGCCTCTTTGAAAATAAGAAAAATAGAAAAAAAAGCAACAACCTTAATTAAAAAGACTTTATCTGTCTAAGTGTGCATGACAGTTTGTCCGGCCAAAGACGGCCAGCCAAACTGACATGCGCACTTGATGGAGCAAGGATTCGCACGTAAAGCGACTTGCTCACATTCAAGAACCTCGTTTAATCTATAATGTCATTAATCAACCTGTTTGGTCATTAATAATGCACTTTCACACAACACGCGGGTGTCCCAGAGATGCTTGCCTATGTGTCTATTAATCTTAACGAAGCTTGCATACTACAGAATCGCTGCTTTGCAGATATCCAGTCTGCGCATGCGTCGGTCATACCCATGTGATGTGACGCACTCGTAGTTCTGGAGGGATTTTTCGCACATGCGCATTACTGCTAATATGACCGCTTTGTCTTTAACATGCTCTCCGCTTGCTACTGCCGCTTTTGCCCAGCTGTCTATTTCTGCGTAACCTCTAATGCTATAGATATTATAAAGTAAGGGGTGCAGTGTAGCTAATCATGGTGTACAGTGTATTCATTTTTTCTGTGTTTCTAATTTGTTTTCGCTTACTTTTCATGTACCGCGTATCTGTGGGCCTGGAAGTGGGGAGCCGCTCCATCTTTGAAACCCATGTCACCCTAATCACGTGATGAGGGAAAAACCGAACTGCGCAGAAGTAAAACTAAGCCAGCTGGCTTCTGAAGCTGAGATGCGCCTGGGAAAGTCACCCTTGCACCAGGAGAAGATTTCGGCTGTACCTAAAATTGATACAAATGTATATATTTTATGTGTGTCCTATTGTTTCACACCTTCCACATGCCATGGGAACTGGAATGTAAGGGGTGGGTACGAAAATTAAATATTCATTGTGGGAACACAGAATTTTAGGTGGTGACAATGACCTAACCACCTCTCTTGACCAATCCAAAGTTGGGGATCCTGTCACTTGCAAGATTTGTGGGTGGTCTAGGGACCCGAAAATAGTATAACTAGCCTAGTTTTAGCTAGAGAAATTGTCCGACTTGTCCGAGTAGCAGACCTGTCACCGACCCTACGAACTCTATAGGTGATTGATACAGAGAGCTGCGGAGCACTCTGTCTGTAATTTCCACAAACTGCAAGGGGTGGAATAGTCTTAAGTGCTGGCGGAGCACTTTGCTGGGAGATTCGAGAACCCAATCGGGGTTACTGGTGGATTCCGTGCAGAGAGGGAGTAGCGCAGGCGTTGCATCCGAAGCTGCAGGTGTTGGTCGTGCCCTTTGGTGAGCCCAGTCCTGATCCAAATCCTGAGGGGTATCATGTCCTGACTGTCCATGAGCTGTACCTGCTCGCCTACTGGCATCCTAAGTCTTTGAGGGTCCTTGTCCTCGCCTTTTCCCCAACTGACCCGTGGCCTGGGTTAGTCCTCATTCCCATTATAGGTAAATATAATCGTGGGTGTCCGTCTATCTATTCTCTTTCTTTCTTTTCCTTTTAATAAAGCATTCTTGCCCATGGTATTTTCCCTGTCATCTTCAAAGACTTACATGCAACTGTTTATTAGCTATGTTCCATTTTTCCCTTACCTGTAGGACATTATTGAAATGGTTTACTTAATTAGTGTGATTTAATGTTACTTGTGTTTAGAATCTATGCTTAAATTAGCAGTTATACTAAGATCAGTTTGAATCACTTGTAGAAATTTAGCAATCCACTGACTAATATAGCCTTATAGCCCGCCGTAGAGGGCTATACCAGCTATTAAAGGCCCTCTCCAGCGTTAAAGGCCCCGAGCCGAAGGCGAGGGCCTTTAACAAGGGAGAGGGACTTTAATAGCGGTATAGCCCATCTACGAAGGGCTATAAGGCTATTAGAACATTCTGTCACTAGAGGACAGAAGGTTCTAACAAAAAAACAAAGCCTTTTGGGAGCGTGAGGGGATTGGAATCCCCTCAGGCTCCCTGAACCCTTTGTTCACAGCCAGAGCTGTGAACAAAGAAGCATTGGAATGTTGGAGCTCCAGGCTTATACCAGCCATTATAAGCCCAGAGCACTCCATTGTTTTCAATGGAGCTCCCAACATTCCAATGTTCTAATATGTTTTAACTCACCTGCCTTAGTATAAGCCTGAAACTGAATAGCATGTTCCCTGTTACCCTTACCCTGTAGTTTTCACTCGCACTCAATGGTACTTGCTCTTATTCATAGTTACATTATAGTTATAATCCTGATTATTGATATTCTAATCTGTATCAATTTTATTCTCATGGCATTTGGCATTTAAACTTACTATATAAAGTCTTTAAAACCCTTCAGGTGTCTGTGGTCATTATCAGAGGTATAAAGTGTTATTAAATGTATAAGATATATTTGCTAGGCTTATCTCCTATCCACTGATAGCTCCTGATCTGTCGGAGACATAGGTACCTGTGACAAGGTGGCAGTGGCGGCTGGTGACATTTGAAAGTGGTGTGACATAAACTGATAATCACACTGCACTGTAGCGAGCGAGCGCAGCGAGCGAGCTTGCATCCCCTAAGGAGGGTTCGGGGGGAATTCCCCCCCAAAAAATGTGAAAAAATTGTGGAAAAGGGTGCATTTTCAAGCAAATTTGAAAAAGCAGGAAGGTTAATAAAGCAATTGTGAAAGTGCAGGTATTACATTATTAAAGAGCTGTCATATAACATAGGTAGCTGCTTATTCAGTATATAGGGTGACCAACTGGCATAGGTGCAAATTCAGGACGGTGAGTGTAAAATTTCAGGACAAAGGGTCAAAATTCAGGACAAAATTTCAGGACAAAAGGTCAAAATTCAGGACAAAAATTCAGGACAAAAGGTAAGTTTTACAGGTACGTCAGAGGTGGTCTTGCAATAGTATATATGTAAGTAAATAGACAACCATCTAAGTACAAGTCAAAATAGGTTTATATTACAATTGTGCACTTCACGGTTTTTCAGTATGGCTGCAGCTTGCTGCCTTAGACAATTCAATATTCGCATCTCGCTCCAGCAGGTACATTAATCACCAGGCAATGGTGAAACCACACCTGAATATAAGTGAAGCCGCCTTTATTGTTGATTGAAAACTACTGGATATATAAAGAACTTTGCAGTGCCAGCCTCCAGTAACAAAACCGCTCCCCCTCTTTTCCAGCCTCCCAGGGAAACACCAGATGCCCGGTCCGGCCAGTCCTGCCTTGCTATCACCCTTCAATGGTTCCCCTCATCTTCACTTAGACCGTCTCTCATGTGTATTTAATTTCTCTTATAGTGTTACTCATCCCAATTATGTAGGGCAGGGTGTCAGAGTGCGTTACATCACACACATTATATAGAGACAATGACTCATATTAACGTGGAAGTCAATGTATAGGAAATGCTACTTAAGATAATGGGTGCTACAAGGTGTAATCATTCTTTTATTTATTATTCAGTCTTTCGCCATTCATTCTGTCCTTTCATCTATGTGCCCATTTATATCCAAACATATTGAACCATTTGCAAACCTATCCACCATATATCCTTCCATCCATCATTACACTCATCCATCCCTCCATCCACCCTTTCAGTCATCCATCCGTACAGTCATCCATCCACTCTTTCACCCATCCATCTATTCACTCATCCATCCAGCCATTTATCCTTTCACCCATCCAGCCATTCATTCATTCACGTACTCATCCATCCAGCCAGTCACTTATCCTACGACCCATTCACCCTTTCAGTCATTCATCCTCCCTTTCTCTCTCCATCCCCCTTTCACTTATCCATCCATCCATCATCCACCCACCCATCTACTCATCCATTCATTTATTCCATCCATTGATCCTATTACTCATCCATCCTTTCACTCATCCATCCATCCGTTCTCTCATCCATCCACCCTTTCACTTCTTCACTCATCTATTCATCCTTTTGTCCATCTACCCCTTTCTCTCTCCATCCCCCTTTCACTTACCCATCCATCCATCCATCCATCATCCACCCATCCATCTACTCATCCATTAATTTATTCTATCCATTGATCCTATTACTCATCCATCCTTTCACTCATCCATCCATCCGTTCTCTCATCCATCCACCCTTTCACTTCTTCACTCATCTATTCATCCTTTTGTCCATCTACCCCTTTCACTCATCCATCCATACATTCACCATTTCACTTATCAATTCAATCAATCCTTCCTTTCACTCATCTATCCACCCATTCACTCGCCCATTATCTAAGCTTTCACTCATCCATCCATCCTTTCATACACCCATCCACCCTTTTACCCATCCATCTACCCTTCCACCCATACATCCATCTATTTACCTTTCCCTCATCCATACTTTCACTCATCCATCCATCCTTTCTTTTACCTATCCATTCACCCTTTCATTCATCCATTCATCCTTTCAGTCATCCATCCAGCCATTCACACATTCCTTCACTTATTTACTCACCCACCTTTTCACATTATGAGCTGAGCCTTTGTCTACAGAGTTGCAGACAGAAGAGGCCCATGAAGAACTTCACCCTCGCTGTAGTTCCTAAAGCAAGGGATGGGATGGGGGAAAGTTCACTATGCCCCTGCACATAGGCAGTCTGAAAACGTAGAAGTCATGAGTCACACATGATGCACAGTGCCAGGATGTGAGGTGACTGTGACATGGTGTTGTTTCCAGGGCTTGAAGTGGTGTAAAAAACTGGGGGGTCTCTTCAAAGGGGGTGTTCGATGTAATTAAGGGCGTAGTTTAAAACACCTAGGCTAAAAATCAGCGCTAGCGTAGTGTTCCGCCCGACTGATATTATGTTGTTTCTGTCATTGCATCCAGATATATAGTACAGCAAGTATCATTACACCAACAAAAACCAAGACTATTGGCTTTGTCAATGGTTGTTAGTTGCTTAAAATAAAAAAAAGGAGCAACCATGGCTTTGTTGGATATAATACTGAAAATATTTCAGTTAAAAAATGATGAGACAGTGAAAGAACGATAACCCGTTCTTTTTAACTTATTTTACAGGCTTCTTTATATACCCTGTTTTCTCACATTGCTAAAGTTGCAGCATTAGCGTTTTGCCATTTATTTTACAGAACGCCCTGCTGTACACCGAGGAGGCCACCACATGATTTACCAGCCCAGACTGCCCCATTGACATTCTGTATGTGGCAATCAGCCCCATACAGAATGATAATGGGCGGGGAGGGGCTGCTCTTTTGCTCAAGGAGGAGCGCGAGGCGCCCCATCAGGAAGGTGAGGCCTCTCACAGGGGAGCAGTGCTGCTCCCTGTGATGGCCCAAATTACGGGCAAAAGGCGTCCGTTAAAGGTTTCCTCACGGACAACGGACGTGAGGTCCAAATTACGGACTGTCTGGGAAATTTACGGACGGTTGGTCACCCTATCAGTATAACCACAGAGCTTCATAACAGACTTCAAGATACAATGCTGAGAGAACCTCACAGATTGTTTTTATTTAAACTGCAAACAACAAAAGAACCAACTAAACAGGTCACAAACTATCACCATTCAACATATTTACTTTTTGTATCTAAATTCTGCACCCTATGCCAGAAAAACCAGGACTGAATGGTTGGTGGCACCTAGGGTAGATGCCAACTCTCAGCGCACAACCTCAGTTGAAACAAATAAGTTTCTTCAATGAATCATTCCAAATTAAATCCAAAAATTAAACCAAGTTCATCGTTGAATTCTCCATGTTTAATTTCACATGTATTATTCCTCCAAATCAATGCAATTTCATGTCATAAATGTATCCAATCAAAGAGTATGGGTGCACATCATTTCCCAATGCATTTCGGATACTAGATCCTTCATCAGGGGAATCCTAAAAACAAGATAAAATGAACTAAGTATGATCCTCGACGGCAGAAATGTATTTACATAAGGTTACCGTTATGGTAGATATCCCAGTTGAATAAAGTGCACGAAATGTGAAGTGAAGTGTCGTAAAAGCACCTAAGTACAACGTGTCCATCAATGATAGAGTGAACGAATAACGTTGTCACAAGCTGAAAGTCAAATAGTGCTCAGTAAGTAAAACGTGCAAATGAAGAAGGCTAAAAGTCAGATAGTGCTCGGTAAATAAAACATGCAAATGAAGTGACTGCTCGCATGCTTGTTAGTGTTACACGTAAAACCACATCAAGTCCGTTATCACCCCAAGGTGGAATATCAATCATACAGAAGTGGCATGAGCATTAAACGCGATTGAGAGTGGACTTACGATAAACTGGAGGCAAGAACACGCGTCTTGCTGTTTGCGCCCTTCGCCATTAGTTGGGAAACGAAGTGTTCCGTGAAAGCGGAAGTATAACAAGAGTGGCGAGCAAAATAGAGAAAGGACCATAAAGTGTGGCGGCCATCTTAAAGTGGTGAAATAGACCGTGAATCCCCATATGTGTAAGAGGGGGTTGGTAATAAAAATCGGGTGCAGACAGAAAGTAAACAATGCGAGGCCTGTGATACAAATTAAACAGGACATAGATGGACATATGATAACTGTGGTAAATGCAAAACATAAAACGAAAATATAAAAAATAAAAATGCAAAAAATGAAATGCAAAAAGTGAATAAATCACATGTGTTCACAGGTAAATACTAGATATCACATCAGTTGAAGCAGTTGCACTAAAGATAACATTGAAACTCCATCCGATCATTAAGACCAGATGGTTTCATGGTTTGCAAAAATTTAATCCAGTGGTTTTCACGCTGCAGTAAAAAATTGTTGTTGTCTCTGTCGTCTCGCTTGTTAACCACTTCTACAGCAGCGAACCTGAGTTGACTGATGTTATGTCTACTTTCTTTGAAATGTAGTGCCAGGTTCGATTTGATGTTTGCTGTTCTTATATTGCTCTTATGTTCGTTTATTCTCACTTTAAGCTTGCGTATAGTTTTGCCTGTGTACATCAGCCCACAAGGGCATTTGATCACGTATATGACATTTTCAGTGTCGCAAGTGGCATTCAATTTGAGTTTCACATCTGTGCCCTTCATGGGATGTTTTATTACAGGGCCTTTGATCATGTTGTTGCAGTTCTGACAATTCAAACAAGGTTGGTTCCCTTTATAGTTGGCATTAGTTTTGATTTTAGGGTTTTTTATGAGCTCCTTTAGGTTATTTCCCCTTTTGTAAGCAAACAGTGGTTGTTCACTGAAAATTCCATTGAAGTCCTGTTCTTGGCTGATAATTGGCCAATGTTTCAAGATGGAGGTTTTGTAAGCCCTGGAGGCCTCAGAGAATTTAGATACAATTACAGGTCTTGTCTTTTGACTTTTTTGTTGAGTTGCTAATGCTTCCTCTCGTTTGATTCTATCACATCGTTATTTAGCGTGAGTCAAAATGGTTTGAGGATATCCCCTTTTGGCAAAGCGTGTCAACATTTCAGAAGCTTGTTTTTCATACTTGTGACTGTCAGATGCAATCCGTTTAACCCGTAGCAGTTGTGAAAACGGAAGATGATTTTTGAGTGATCTTTGATGATAAGAATTGTAATGAAGGGTGTTGTTCTTGTCAGTGTGTTTCCTGTATAGGTCGGTCTCAAGATGATCTCGCACCCTTGTCACTCGTACATCGAGAAATGTGATGGTATCCTGACTGGTTTCATGGGTAAACTGTATGCGATCATTGATATGATTCAAATCCGTTAATGCTTTCGATAAGGATTCTTGATCTCCTTTCCATAATACGAAAATGTCATCAATGTACCGCAAGAATGACATGGCATGTTGAATCCAAGGTGTCTGATTCAAGATGTGGTTCTCCTCAAAGTAAATCATAAATGCATTAGCATAGACAGGAGCAGCGCAATTGCCCATGGAAGTCCCGGACAATTGTGCAAAGCATTGATCATTCCAAGAGAAATAACTCTGGTAAAGAGTGAAGTGCATCAGTTGCATCAAAAAAATTTGAAAATCATTAGAAAGGTCAGATTGTAGTAAGATGTTCTCCACTGCTTCCATACCGAGATCATGTGGGATACTTGTGTACAAAGATTTGACATCAATGGAACACAGATAGATGGTGGCGTCTTCATCAAATCGGATGTCAATGATCTTCTGTAGGAAATGTGTAGTGTCCCTTATGTAGGTCCGAGATTGCTGAATGAGAGGTTGGAGATAACGATCAATAAATTTGCCTGTGTTCTCATGGATACTGCCACGTGTAGACACGATGGGTCTGAATGGGGGTTGAGTGATGCTCTTGTGAACCTTCGGCAGCATGTACATGCTGGGAGTGCTGGAGTTAACAGGTGACAGGAATTTCTTGGTTTTGGTGTCTATAGTTCCTTGTTCTTCAGCCATGGTCAGTATGTTGGTCAAAACTTCTCCATATTGTTTTGTGGGGTTGAAATGAATAGGGCCATATGTATTGATGTCAGATAGGTGTTGACGAACCTGTTCATTATAAAATGCGGTGTCCATGAGTACTAATGCACCCCCTTTGTCAGCAGTTTGATATGTAATCTCTTTCCTGTTAGCGAGATTGTTCAACAGTGAATATTCCTTGTTGGTCAGGTTAGTGTGTCTGGTCCTTTTAGAAAAATTGATATTGCTGATGTCATTTTTGACTAGGTTTTCAAAAATGTCGAATGATTTATGGCTGATGGGTGCCATAAAAGAGCTCTTCGCCCGTAATCCTCTTAGTTGGTCTTCACGATTGGTGTCTTGAGGAGGTAAAACATTATCAAAGAAATGTCTTAAGCGTAAACTGCGCATGAATTTGAATAAGCTAATCTCAAGCTCTAACTCATTGGTATGGCTGGTAGGAATGAATGAGGTACCCTTCTGTAGTACGTTTATTTCTTGGTCAGACAAAGTGTGAGAGGATATGTTGATCACTAGGTTGTCTTCTTCTTTGGTTTGTCCACCCTCTGGTTCAGTGTGGTGCTTCTCAATTCTCTCTCCCTCTCTTTCTCTCTTTCTTTCTCTCTTTCTTTTGACCTGGCTCCTCCTGGGTCGTCTCTTTCTCCTGGGCCTTCCCCTAAAAAAGGAACCGTGGAGAGGGTGGAAGATTCAGCACTGGTTGAAGGTGTTTGTGAGTTAGTACGTCGTTGTTCAGGTCGTGTGTCTTCCTCTGAAGATGAGGTCTCTGTAGCAGTGTTGGTATTGGACCTTGGTGGTTTGTTTTGACGTCTCCTAGCGTAGACCTCTGCCCAAGAGTATACCTCGCCTAGCTTATAGTCTATGGTATCTCTGCGATACTTGCGTATTTTGCGTTCATTGATTTCCCTCGTGTGTTTGTCTAGTTGAATAGTTATGTCTTCCAATATCTTGGACCATTCTTCCTTGGGTAACATGTCACTTAGTTCTTGTTTGCATTGTTGTATGTCTCTGTTTAGTTCGTCCAATGCTCTGGATAGTTCATCGACTATTAGTAATATTAAATCTAGCGAGCATTTATTAAGAATGGCGTACCATCTCTCTACAAATTTTGAGCTGTTCCTGCATAAGAGTGGTTTGAGCGGGACTCGGAGCCCCCTTGGGATTCGTTGAGCTCTATGGTAACGAATTAAAGTGCTGGCGTGAAGCCTTTGACTGATTTCCTTCTTTGAGAAGTAAAGTAGTTGTTTGAGGCAACTTTCTTTGTTTCTGACGGACCCTTGTGGGTTATCTACCTCGGGGATCAAAGCATAAATTTTATCTACATCTTCGGTGTTAAAAGCAAAGGTGTCTGCTTTTAAATCAGTGAGTGCCGTAATGTCATCATAAGCCATTGTGCATTCAGTTGGTCGGTGATTTGGGGTGCAGTGTCCCTGGTCAGGGTCAACTTGAAAAAGCAGAAGGTGTGGGTCACGCACTCCTCGGTGTACCAAAGTTAGTATTTTGTGGTGTGCTGCGGAGATATCACCCCCGACAAGAAGGTGTGGAAATCACTGAATGGTTGGTGGCACCTAGGGTAGATGCCAACTCTCAGCGCACAACCTCAGTTGAAACAAATAAGTTTCTTCAATGAATCATTCCAAATTAAATCCAAAAATTAAACCAAGTTCATCGTTGAATTCTCCATGTTTAATTTCACATGTATTATTCCTCCAAATCAATGCAATTTCATGTCATAAATGTATCCAATCAAAGAGTATGGGTGCATATCATTTCCCAATGCATTTCGGATACTAGATCCTTCATCAGGGGAATCCTAAAAACAAGATAAAATGAACTAAGTATGATCCTCGACGGCAGAAATGTATTTACATAAGGTTACCGTTATGGTAGATATCCCAGTTGAATAAAGTGCACGAAATGTGAAGTGAAGTGTCGTAAAAGCACCTAAGTACAACGTGTCCATCAATGATAGAGTGAACGAATAACGTTGTCACAAGCTGAAAGTCAAATAGTGCTCAGTAAGTAAAACGTGCAAATGAAGAAGGCTAAAAGTCGGATAGTGCTCGGTAAATAAAACATGCAAATGAAGTGACTGCTCGCATGCTTGTTAGTGTTACACGTAAAACCACATCAAGTCCGTTATCACCCCAAGGTGGAATATCAATCATACAGAAGTGGCATGAGCATTAAACGCGATTGAGAGTGGACTTACGATAAACTGGAGGCAAGAACACGCGTCTTGCTGTTTGCGCCCTTCGCCATTAGTTGGGAAACGAAGTGTTCCGTGAAAGCGGAAGTATAACAAGAGTGGCGAGCAAAATAGAGAAAGGACCATAAAGTGTGGCGGCCATCTTAAAGTGGTGAAATAGACCGTGAATCCCCATATGTGTAAGAGGGGGTTGGTAATAAAAATCGGGTGCAGACAGAAAGTAAACAATGCGAGGCCTGTGATACAAATTAAACAGGACATAGATGGACATATGATAACTGTGGTAAATGCAAAACATAAAACGAAAATATAAAAAATAAAAATGCAAAAAATGAAATGCAAAAAGTGAATAAATCACATGTGTTCACAGGTAAATACTAGATATCACATCAGTTGAAGCAGTTGCACTAAAGATAACATTGAAACTCCATCCGATCATTAAGACCAGATGGTTTCATGGTTTGCAAAAATTTAATCCAGTGGTTTTCACGCTGCAGTAAAAAATTGTTGTTGTCTCTGTCGTCTCGCTTGTTAACCACTTCTACAGCAGCGAACCTGAGTTGACTGATGTTATGTCTACTTTCTTTGAAATGTAGTGCCAGGTTCGATTTGATGTTTGCTGTTCTTATATTGCTCTTATGTTCGTTTATTCTCACTTTAAGCTTGCGTATAGTTTTGCCTGTGTACATCAGCCCACAAGGGCATTTGATCACGTATATGACATTTTCAGTGTCGCAAGTGGCATTCAATTTGAGTTTCACATCTGTGCCCTTCATGGGATGTTTTATTACAGGGCCTTTGATCATGTTGTTGCAGTTCTGACAATTCAAACAAGGTTGGTTCCCTTTATAGTTGGCATTAGTTTTGATTTTAGGGTTTTTTATGAGCTCCTTTAGGTTATTTCCCCTTTTGTAAGCAAACAGTGGTTGTTCACTGAAAATTCCATTGAAGTCCTGTTCTTGGCTGATAATTGGCCAATGTTTCAAGATGGAGGTTTTGTAAATGAGAATAAACGAACATAAGAGCAATATAAGAACAGCAAACATCAAATCGAACCTGGCACTACATTTCAAAGAAAGTAGACATAACATCAGTCAACTCAGGTTCGCTGCTGTAGAAGTGGTTAACAAGCGAGACGACAGAGACAACAACAATTTTTTACTGCAGCGTGAAAACCACTGGATTAAATTTTTGCAAACCATGAAACCATCTGGTCTTAATGATCGGATGGAGTTTCAATGTTATCTTTAGTGCAACTGCTTCAACTGATGTGATATCTAGTATTTACCTGTGAACACATGTGATTTATTCACTTTTTGCATTTCATTTTTTGCATTTTTATTTTTTATATTTTCGTTTTATGTTTTGCATTTACCACAGTTATCATATGTCCATCTATGTCCTGTTTAATTTGTATCACAGGCCTCGCATTGTTTACTTTCTGTCTGCACCCGATTTTTATTACCAACCCCCTCTTACACATATGGGGATTCACGGTCTATTTCACCACTTTAAGATGGCCGCCACACTTTATGGTCCTTTCTCTATTTTGCTCGCCACTCTTGTTATACTTCCGCTTTCACGGAACACTTCGTTTCCCAACTAATGGCGAAGGGCGCAAACAGCAAGACGCGTGTTCTTGCCTCCAGTTTATCGTAAGTCCACTCTCAATCGCGTTTAATGCTCATGCCACTTCTGTATGATTGATATTCCACCTTGGGGTGATAACGGACTTGATGTGGTTTTACGTGTAACACTAACAAGTATGCGAGCAGTCACTTCATTTGCATGTTTTATTTACCGAGCACTATCTGACTTTTAGCCTTCTTCATTTGCACGTTTTACTTACTGAGCACTATTTGACTTTCAGCTTGTGACAACGTTATTCGTTCACTCTATCATTGATGGACACGTTGTACTTAGGTGCTTTTACGACACTTCACTTCACATTTCGTGCACTTTATTTAACTGGGATATCTACCATAACGGTAACCTTATGTAAATACATTTCTGCCGTCGAGGATCATACTTAGTTCATTTTATCTTGTTTTTAGGATTCCCCTGATGAAGGATCTAGTATCCGAAATGCATTGGGAAATGATGTGCACCCATACTCTTTGATTGGATACATTTATGACATGAAATTGCATTGATTTGGAGGAATAATACATGTGAAATTAAACATGGAGAATTCAACGATGAACTTGGTTTAATTTTTGGATTTAATTTGGAATGATTCATTGAAGAAACTTATTTGTTTCAACTGAGGTTGTGCGCTGAGAGTTGGCATCTACCCTAGGTGCCACCAACCATTCAGTGATTTCCACACCTTCTTGTCGGGGGGTGATATCTCCGCAGCACACCACAAAATACTAACTTTGGTACACCGAGGAGTGCGTGACCCACACCTTCTGCTTTTTCAAGTTGACCCTGACCAGGGACACTGCACCCCAAATCACCGACCAACTGAATGCACAATGGCTTATGATGACATTACGGCACTCACTGATTTAAAAGCAGACACCTTTGCTTTTAACACCGAAGATGTAGATAAAATTTATGCTTTGATCCCCGAGGTAGATAACCCACAAGGGTCCGTCAGAAACAAAGAAAGTTGCCTCAAACAACTACTTTACTTCTCAAAGAAGGAAATCAGTCAAAGGCTTCACGCCAGCACTTTAATTCGTTACCATAGAGCTCAACGAATCCCAAGGGGGCTCCGAGTCCCGCTCAAACCACTCTTATGCAGGAACAGCTCAAAATTTGTAGAGAGATGGTACGCCATTCTTAATAAATGCTCGCTAGATTTAATATTACTAATAGTCGATGAACTATCCAGAGCATTGGAAGAACTAAACAGAGACATACAACAATGCAAACAAGAACTAAGTGACATGTTACCCAAGGAAGAATGGTCCAAGATATTGGAAGACATAACTATTCAACTAGACAAACACACGAGGGAAATCAATGAACGCAAAATACGCAAGTATCGCAGAGATACCATAGACTATAAGCTAGGCGAGGTATACTCTTGGGCAGAGGTCTACGCTAGGAGACGTCAAAACAAACCACCAAGGTCCAATACCAACACTGCTACAGAGACCTCATCTTCAGAGGAAGACACACGACCTGAACAACGACGTACTAACTCACAAACACCTTCAACCAGTGCTGAATCTTCCACCCTCTCCACGGTTCCTTTTTTAGGGGAAGGCCCAGGAGAAAGAGACGACCCAGGAGGAGCCAGGTCAAAAGAAAGAGAGAAAGAAAGAGAGAAAGAGAGGGAGAGAGAATTGAGAAGCACCACACTGAACCAGAGGGTGGACAAACCAAAGAAGAAGACAACCTAGTGATCAACATATCCTCTCACACTTTGTCTGACCAAGAAATAAACGTACTACAGAAGGGTACCTCATTCATTCCTACCAGCCATACCAATGAGTTAGAGCTTGAGATTAGCTTATTCAAATTCATGCGCAGTTTACGCTTAAGACATTTCTTTGATAATGTTTTACCTCCTCAAGACACCAATCGTGAAGACCAACTAAGAGGATTACGGGCGAAGAGCTCTTTTATGGCACCCATCAGCCATAAATCATTCGACATTTTTGAAAACCTAGTCAAAAATGACATCAGCAATATCAATTTTTCTAAAAGGACCAGACACACTAACCTGACCAACAAGGAATATTCACTGTTGAACAATCTCGCTAACAGGAAAGAGATTACATATCAAACTGCTGACAAAGGGGGTGCATTAGTACTCATGGACACCGCATTTTATAATGAACAGGTTCGTCAACACCTATCTGACATCAATACATATGGCCCTATTCATTTCAACCCCACAAAACAATATGGAGAAGTTTTGACCAACATACTGACCATGGCTGAAGAACAAGGAACTATAGACACCAAAACCAAGAAATTCCTGTCACCTGTTAACTCCAGCACTCCCAGCATGTACATGCTGCCGAAGGTTCACAAGAGCATCACTCAACCCCCATTCAGACCCATCGTGTCTACACGTGGCAGTATCCATGAGAACACAGGCAAATTTATTGATCGTTATCTCCAACCTCTCATTCAGCAATCTCGGACCTACATAAGGGACACTACACATTTCCTACAGAAGATCATTGACATCCGATTTGATGAAGACGCCACCATCTATCTGTGTTCCATTGATGTCAAATCTTTGTACACAAGTATCCCACATGATCTCGGTATGGAAGCAGTGGAGAACATCTTACTACAATCTGACCTTTCTAATGATTTTCAAATTTTTTTGATGCAACTGATGCACTTCACTCTTTACCAGAGTTATTTCTCTTGGAATGATCAATGCTTTGCACAATTGTCCGGGACTTCCATGGGCAATTGCGCTGCTCCTGTCTATGCTAATGCATTTATGATTTACTTTGAGGAGAACCACATCTTGAATCAGACACCTTGGATTCAACATGCCATGTCATTCTTGCGGTACATTGATGACATTTTCGTATTATGGAAAGGAGATCAAGAATCCTTATCGAAAGCATTAACGGATTTGAATCATATCAATGATCGCATACAGTTTACCCATGAAACCAGTCAGGATACCATCACATTTCTCGATGTACGAGTGACAAGGGTGCGAGATCATCTTGAGACCGACCTATACAGGAAACACACTGACAAGAACAACACCCTTCATTACAATTCTTATCATCTAAGATCACTCAAAAATCATCTTCCGTTTTCACAACTGCTACGGGTTAAACGGATTGCATCTGACAGTCACAAGTATGAAAAACAAGCTTCTGAAATGTTGACACGCTTTGCCAAAAGGGGATATCCTCAAACCATTTTGACTCACGCTAAAGAACGATGTGATAGAATCAAACGAGAGGAAGCATTAGCAACTCAACAAAAAAGTCAAAAGACAAGACCTGTAATTGTATCTAAATTCTCTGAGGCCTCCAGGGCTTACAAAACCTCCATCTTGAAACATTGGCCAATTATCAGCCAAGAACAGGACTTCAATGGAATTTTCAGTGAACAACCACTGTTTGCTTACAAAAGGGGAAATAACCTAAAGGAGCTCATAAAAAACCCTAAAATCAAAACTAATGCCAACTATAAAGGGAACCAACCTTGTTTGAATTGTCAGAACTGCAACAACATGATCAAAGGCCCTGTAATAAAACATCCCATGAAGGGCACAGATGTGAAACTCAAACTGAATGCCACTTGCGACACTGAAAATGTCATATACGTGATCAAATGCCCTTGTGGGCTGATGTACACAGGCAAAACTATACGCAAGCTTAAAGTGAGAATAAACGAACATAAGAGCAATATAAGAACAGCAAACATCAAATCGAACCTGGCACTACATTTCAAAGAAAGTAGACATAACATCAGTCAACTCAGGTTCGCTGCTGTAGAAGTGGTTAACAAGCGAGACGACAGAGACAACAACAATTTTTTACTGCAGCGTGAAAACCACTGGATTAAATTTTTGCAAACCATGAAACCATCTGGTCTTAATGATCGGATGGAGTTTCAATGTTATCTTTAGTGCAACTGCTTCAACTGATGTGATATCTAGTATTTACCTGTGAACACATGTGATTTATTCACTTTTTGCATTTCATTTTTTGCATTTTTATTTTTTATATTTTCGTTTTATGTTTTGCATTTACCACAGTTATCATATGTCCATCTATGTCCTGTTTAATTTGTATCACAGGCCTCGCATTGTTTACTTTCTGTCTGCACCCGATTTTTATTACCAACCCCCTCTTACACATATGGGGATTCACGGTCTATTTCACCACTTTAAGATGGCCGCCACACTTTATGGTCCTTTCTCTATTTTGCTCGCCACTCTTGTTATACTTCCGCTTTCACGGAACACTTCGTTTCCCAACTAATGGCGAAGGGCGCAAACAGCAAGACGTGTGTTCTTGCCTCCAGTTTATCGTAAGTCCACTCTCAATCGCGTTTAATGCTCATGCCACTTCTGTATGATTGATATTCCACCTTGGGGTGATAACGGACTTGATGTGGTTTTACGTGTAACACTAACAAGTATGCGAGCAGTCACTTCATTTGCATGTTTTATTTACCGAGCACTATCTGACTTTTAGCCTTCTTCATTTGCACGTTTTACTTACTGAGCACTATTTGACTTTCAGCTTGTGACAACGTTATTCGTTCACTCTATCATTGATGGACACGTTGTACTTAGGTGCTTTTACGACACTTCACTTCACATTTCGTGCACTTTATTCAACTGGGATATCTACCATAACGGTAACCTTATGTAAATACATTTCTGCCGTCGAGGATCATACTTAGTTCATTTTATCTTGTTTTTAGGATTCCCCTGATGAAGGATCTAGTATCCGAAATGCATTGGGAAATGATGTGCACCCATACTCTTTGATTGGATACATTTATGACATGAAATTGCATTGATTTGGAGGAATAATACATGTGAAATTAAACATGGAGAATTCAACGATGAACTTGGTTTAATTTTTGGATTTAATTTGGAATGATTCATTGAAGAAACTTATTTGTTTCAACTGAGGTTGTGCGCTGAGAGTTGGCATCTACCCTAGGTGCCACCAACCATTCAGTGATTTCCACACCTTCTTGTCGGGGGGTGATATCTCCGCAGCACACCACAAAATACTAACTTTGGTACACCGAGGAGTGCGTGACCCACACCTTCTGCTTTTTCAAGAAAAACCAGGACAGCATTCCTTATCCCACTAAATAGGAACGTACAGAGCATGAATTTAATCTCCAGTCATCAAACCCCCGAACCCTGATCCCCCCGCCCCCACCCCCACTGCGCCATGCAGCATTTTGTTTCCCAGTTGCACTCGGTGATAACATGATGAACCCTTCTGCTAGTGTAATGTCCGCGCTTCTGATTTTTAGCTAAATGTGAGAAGCTCGGTGTCACCTTCTACTGTTTCATTTACTCAAGTTTCACACATTACCCACATGTTATTCCTCTGTGCCCACCAGGCATGCAACGGCCATTGTGCTCAACCCCCCCCCCCTGTGTGTGTCAGCCCGGGCTGAGACATCTTCCCGAGCAGACAATTTTTGAGCTGCCACTGCCAGCCGCACCCTAACACTTCATAGGTCTTTAAAAGACCATGTATGTGATATGGCCGAAGAATTAGCTCCCCCCCAAAATTTTTATCAGCCATGAGTCTAAGCAGTAGGCCCACTGAACTACCTTACCAATGATCCAAGGCAGCAAGCGATTGAAAGGTTTGAGGCAAAGGTTCTTAAACAGAGCAAATACCTGGCCTCGGACCTTCCTTTCCTGCTTATTGACATGCTCTCTCTGACTAGAGCAGGATAGGGGTTGATCGACATCTTAGTGTTTGGTGCTCTCTCTGGCCAGAGCTGCCTAGGGGTTGATCCGAGTATTAATGCCCCAGTACTCTCTCTGACTAGAGCAAGCTGCAGAAGAAACCCCAAAATTGTTTGTAGAAGCAAAATGCCTCAGTGTACTCTTCTACAGTTTCCTCTGGGCTTTACCTCCTCTTGAAGAAATGTAAACATTTAAGGTTCTTCAGAAAAGTTCCTTTCAATTCTGCCAATGCTTTTGGCATACTTGTCCCAATCACCGGATAATCCACATGGAGCATTCACAATGGGAAGATTGTCAAAGATGTGTTGTCTTTCTTGACCGAGGTGGCAGAAAAGTAATGCTGCCTTGTGATTCGTTTCAAAATCTTCACCATCTATGCCCAGAAACATTTCAACAGGTACATATCCATGACTTCCACTTCACATGTGGTTTTATAGGATGCTGTGAAAATGGCGAGATTTAAACTAAGTGATGAGTGAAAGCCATCTTGAAGCATAAGCAGCAGAAGCAAAAGATGAAGCAGCTGAAAATGCCTGCAGATCAAAGGCTGTCAAGATACACTAGTGCTTATGGAAATCCAATGCAATTATATTTAAAGTAAACAATACAGCCCAATCCAAAATGACTGACAAGGAAACAGAGTGAGGATATTCTGTGTAATGAAACTTAACACAATCAAGATGGCTGACAGCGAAATAGTGTGAAGATAGTTTACCAAATGGAACTTAGTCCAAATCCAAGATGCCAGATAGTAAAGTGGCATGTAGATAATCCAACAGTAGCATGTGCACAGCCAAAATAGTCGAAAAGTACCCCAAATCGTGATTGACAAGCCCAAATGATAACATCACCAAAGGGGAAAGGAAGGCACCAGATCAGTACACAGCTGTGTGCATGTGACTAGGAAAATCACTAGGTTGAAAACTTGCCTGGAAACGTGCCACAAACGTAGTACACACCAATGTACCCTCTAATTTAATTTCTCCACGTGCAGTAAGAAACCCTCTATGTGCACACTTCCCATTGCCCTCTGCAAAACACCTCCTGGGTAAGCTAGCTGTAGGGTTGAGAGAAAGCTAGGAGTGGTCCCTTGTTATCCTTCATGCAAAACGGTACGTTTATAAAGTACTTATAGCAAAATGTTTGCCAAAACAGATTTTACTGTACACAAATAACATGACATATCATATAAGAAGCAATCTTCCTTCTAAATGGCAAACTGTTTTTCAGCTTCCTACCAAATAAACACGTACCCACATAGCTCTCTTACCAAAAAGATCAAATTCCAAATATGGCTTGCTCCAAGTTACAGAAATACAATAAATGCTGAAAATAAAAACAAACACAGCAAGAATACCAAAGCATATTTTATATTGCCCACACAGTAAACTGAATTCTATGCTGCTTTGCTCTGGGGCTCATAATGGTGATGTGGCTAGAAATTAACTCAGCCAATAAGGAGGTTGTGGACCTAGGCTGACCACTTTAGATTAATGGCAATGTTTGCCACAGGCAGCAATCTAAGGACACACAGTTGGCAATGCAGTTCTAGGCATATCTCTTTTTACAATAACATGACATAACAGAAGGAAGGATTGCCTTGTGGAAGAAGGATTGGGGGAAATGGGCACTTAAATCTCAAGTCTCTCTGACAGGGGTTGATCCGATTATTAATGCCCGGTGCTCTCTCTGGTCAGGGATGCAGTCGTGTGGTGATGGCTGAAAGGGATACAGTCACTGGGGGCGATAGTGAGCATGGATGCAGTCAGTGGGGCGCGGGAGGGGGAGAGAGGGAGCGATGCAGGTATTAGGGTGATGGTGAAGGGATGCAGTCACTGAAGTTTTTATGGGCAGGGGTGCAGTCACTATGGTGAGGGGGGATAGGGATGCTGTCGATGGAGGCTGGAGATGATGAGGGTGGGGTGGGGGGAGCTGTCACTGGCTGTAGGACCTGGCGCTGTGGGCTTGGGATGAGACGGAGGTGCTCTTAGAATAAACTAGGACTTGAAAGGCGATGGGGGCAGGGTCAAAGGGCACACTGCAGAGCATAATTTTGATAGCCTATACTGGTAGCGCATTCGCACGCTAGACACGAAGAAAGGCAAGGGTGTGAATTTAAGGATTTAAGGATACCATACCGATGTGTGCGGAGAGCAGCTGCGAGCCCTGTACTGGGAGCGAGGATAACCAGGCAGGATTAAAGTTCGGTAGCGGCCCGGGAATATATTGAAGCTCTGAAAACGGTCAGGTGCTCAATGTTAAGAAAGAAGCGCTACTTAGCCAATTCAAAGGAGCAATTAAAGCGCTTTGAAAAAAATCTGTCAAGTTTCCTGCTTTTTAAAAGTTCAAGCAGCAACATTGATGGACGGTACGGTAGAGGATAGGATTAGGAAGCAAGCCTGGCACTGGTTAGGGAGGGATGGCAGAGGTCAGAGGAGGCCCCCGCCTCGCATAGTAAAAAACGTACGGTGGAGGACGCGGTGTCGCGGTGGTGGTGGTGACGGGGACCGTCCGTAGGCAGTGGCACACACACAACAACAACAAGTCAGTGTCACACGCCGACGAGTCACTCTCGGACTCTCTCAGACAGACTCTCTGACTCTAGCGACTACTTTTACTTTCACTGAAGTGCGGCACCATCATCCTGCTGCAGCAGCCAATCCTGGCGCAGCGTTAACAGCGCCACTGCGCCAGGATTGGCCTACGAGCAGGATGCTATCTGCCCATGATGAGACCAGGGCCCCGGGTCCCTGCTTGTGTCTCTGAGTGGCTAGGGGAGAGGGGGACCACTGTACGCATACGCGGGCCAGTCAAAATATTGAGGACTCCTGGATTTCACATGCTCAGTGTGTACAGTTACTGTAGTACACACTGCGCATGTGAAATCGAGGAGTCCTCAGTATTTTGATTGGCCCGCAGTTACTCCGCTGTTCTGCTAACACTCTCTGTCGCAGTCCCGCCCCCGACGGCCCACTTCCTATGCGCTGCCCGATTCTATCGGGCTTGTCCCGGAAACGATAGCGCGATGATTTATTTCACAAAATCCTCAGGTTTTAAATCATGCATGCATGTTGCGCGGGCGTCCATGGCTAGTGGGGCAACGCCCCAACGCCCCCCATGGACGCACCGCCACTGCAAGGTGGTAAGTCAGGTACTCTGGTAATAGTGGTAAGAAAAACACATAGAATTACTGATGGTGTCGTGCAAACTCGCCCAATTCACAAAAATACAGTCATAAACACGTCATGGGCCCAAGTGCGTGAAATCTGGTGAAATAAAGAGTTGGGCGACCTGCGCGCTCTATAAGTAATTTTCTGGTAGCAAGATGATGGTTAGGACTAGTTAAGATAGGTAGATAAGATAGTTTTGATGAACTGTGAAAAATAAATGTGCTGCTGAAATTTATTGCTGCTAAAATAAGTTTTCTATTATTGCATTTAAATGTTATAAAGGTTTTGAAATAAGATTTATGAATTGCTGCTATATTATTGCATGTAATTAACATAATTGTCTGTGATTGTTTTATGTTGTATGGAATCCCCGGGGAAGAATAGCAAGTGGTGAGTAGAATCCACTTGGCTGTGAGGTCACTGGCTGGGAGGGAGATTAGTGCATGGTTAGGCAGAACTGGAAGCACTAATTAGGTTTTGTTTTTGAATGAATTATTGAATAAATGATAGCTACGAGTCCACTGTTGAGACTCCCGTTGTGATATCACCTAGTAAGGGTCACATGCGGAAGGAGTTTGAGTGATAAGCAAAGGAGTCCGCTGGTGAAAGTTTGACTTAGTATATATCCCGGAAAGAAGTGGATGAGTCAAAGGAGTAGCAGGTTCTCTAATGCTCGTGTGAGGAGATAGGTAGAAAGATCTATCCATAGTGAATGAAAAGTAGACAGAAGTGGTTTACTTGTAGTGTGAGAAAAACCCTTTTCCTTTTTAAAACCCTCAAGCACAGTGGCGAATGTTATACGTTGTTAGCTAAATTGAGCACTTGCACTTTAAGAAAAATTCAAAGTTTCCGTTACCTTGTGAAGGAGGGAGTCGGTCGCAAGGCTGCACTGACGTCACTCCGTGCCGCGCTGGTATTGGTTGAGCCAGCGGGTGTGTAGCGAAGCTAGAATTGTAAGGGAGGGGTGAGTGCCGAAGAGTGAGACGTGTCTCACGAAGGGGCCGCGCACCCATTGGTCGAGAGTGTTGTGCAACCTCTGTGCTGATTGGTTGCTGTGAATTGAAAGACGCGCTAGCATTGGAAGCACATAGGTAAACAAAAATTAATCAACCCGAGCTTGAAGACAGTTTGGAGAGGTGTATGTGGTATCCTGAATTTTTACCTGATCCGAAAAATCTAGGTTTTCATAAGGAGCAGATGCTAAGAGGTAGACCTTACAATATGTACGGAAGCAAGAGAAAAATGTCATTTGCCGAAAAGATTAAGAACTATTTTAAGAAAGACAAGCCCATCAGAACTAGAGAGGGTGTTATCATTCCACCACCTAATACTCCCGCATCATTTATGATGTTTGACAAAGGGTATCATACCTGTGTATGGTTGGAAAATTGTGTAAAGTATACCGAAGATGACGGAGTCTTAGCATTTCCCCTCGATGGTACCTTTAATCCTGTTTAACTTGAGGACCCGAATGAATGAACTACACCCCAGACCCAGATTAACGCAATATGAAGCTTTAGAGGAATGGGAGATTGAGGCTCTAGAGCGAGACAGACCCCGAACGGATAAGGGAGTGAGCAAATGGTACCCAAAATTGCAGCGGAAAACAAAGGAGAAAAAGATGAAGCAGTGGAGACAGAATATGATGGTTGAGGGACTATTTCCGATGTTTGGGGTAAATGAACAAGGGGGAAGAAAAAGGGCAGAGAAAACCCGACATTTAATGGCTATGGGGGATTCAGAGGATGAATACCTGGAAGATTTACTAATGAAAAATCCACCTCCTTATGCTGAAGAGTCTGGGCCCCTAAGCTTGAAAAAAATCCATTTTTCCGACATCCTAGAAGTAGAAGAGCCAGTGAGACAGATATAGCTGGTACTGGTAGTAAACTCAGTGGTAATGATGGATTCTGTAGGCCTGGCACAGCGGTCCCAAATTACCGACCCTTTGGTGATGAACGACCAGGTTTGGCAATCCCCACTGCCCCGAGTATATACCCTCCATTAGTACCCCAAGTAATGCATGACAACTCTATGGAAAGGGTTCTACATGAACGGGAAAAGGAAGCATTGATAAAATAGCGAAATGAACTTATTCAGACTATAGCTCAGATAAATCCCAGTCCTGAAGCTTTGACAATTCCAGTTACTATTGGTCCAGTTGTTCCCCTTTATGGGGATAGACAGGCTAGTACAAGAACTCCAGTTATTACGCCTATTGTAGCACCGCCTAGAAAAGAGCCGCTCATAGTTGATGATCAGGCAAGCGAATGTGAGTCTGTGATCTCCCTGATGGACCTGCCCATAAGGGAACCAGGAACCAGTGAACCATGGTCGGGAAACCAGACTAAGGCAAAGGAAGTCCTGATAGAAACAGCTTCAGGTACCCGGAGCGCCACAGTAGTGACTCCGGAAGAAATAGAACGATGGTCCCGAGAAATAGAAAAGGAAACTCCCCAGCCCAAAACTTTAGATATCTACAAACTAAGGATAGAAATGGAGGAACTAATAGCCGGAAATGTGGGATTAGACAGATTGAATACTCTTGGTGAGTAGGAGTTACTGTTTATAAGCAAAAGCCTTACCCGAAACACCAGAGTGTTCCATGAGAAACTAATGGACACTGCAGCCAATATGGGAATAGATGTTAGCAAATCCAAAGTCTTACAAAAGCCCTATAGAGCCGAATTTTCAGATAAAGACCTGGAGAACATGAATGTGTCAGGAAAAAAGGTACAGATAAAAGAATTGTTGAATTTGCTGCAGAAATGGGGGGATCTAGACAAATAGAAAGCCAGGTGGGCAAAGAAAAAGGAAGACATTAAGGCCAAACCAAAGACTTCTGAATATGTTCTAAAGGAAGTGGGCAAGGCAGAAAATCTGTATCCCATGAGAGAAGTACCGGGTGGGAAATATGTACATGTCCCATGGTCTCAACAGGATATTGTGTCTTTTACCAATGATTTCCCAAAATTAAGAGAGAAACCTGTAGAGTGGTATAGGCAGGTAGAGCGATTCTTTAAGGTCCAAAAATGTCTCCTAAAGGACCTGGATGGGTTCTTTGACATTGTAGTACCTGTAGATTTGTGGACAGAATGCAAAATTGCTGTAGATTGGCCCAGTGAACAATATGAGAGAGACTCCAGAACCGGAGCTCCCTCGCCTGATGTAATGAGAAAGTATGATAAAGTCATACAATACCTAAAAGAGAAAGTGCCAGCAAAAGAAACTGATTGGACCCGAATACATAGAACTACCCAAAATCGTGATGAAACCGTGCACTCCTACTATGAACGATTACTACAGGTATTCAAAACCTACAGTGGAATCGATAATATTGAAATGAAGGATATGACCCATTTCATTTATCGATTCATGTTGGGTTTGAGGCCTGAAATATCCCAGTGGATCAGAGATAATAAGATCTGCTGGCAGGGCAAACCCATAGATGAGGTCCTCAAGTACGCTAAGTACTGTGAGGATGAGTTGGAGAACAAAAGAAAAGCCCTGAAGGAAAAAGTGATGTGGGCACAAGTAAAATTGGCGGAGCAACAGGAGAAGCAGTTAAGTAAAATGAATAATAATACTCAAAACACTACCTTTGGGGGAGGGGGAAAGCCTCGGGTAAAGATCAGTAAATAAGAGGCTAAAAAGAAGTTTCCCTGCCACGGGTGCGGTCAGATAGGGCACTGGAGAGACAAGTGTCCGCACTTGCAGGCTGGTAATGCCCCCATAAATGGTTTAAATCCACAGGTGCAGAAATAGGGGCCACGAAAGAACCAGCAACAGGTAAAACAGCATCCGTTGCCTCGAGCTCCTAGACCTAACTATAAGAATCAGGCTCAGCAAAATGAGGGGGTCGAGGTATGGGAAGGAGGGGATGAGAGAAATGCAGCAACTTCGCAATTCCTGTTAAATGATACATTCCTCTGTGATGAACCATACTGACGGGGCCTGAGGGGGGAGGACGAGGAGTGCGTGCTTGGCGCCTCCTTACCGTTAGACCAGACAGGGCCATACATTGAAGGAAAGGTTGAAGGAAACAATGTCTCCTTTCTGTTGGACACTGGTGCTACCCGTTCTACTGTGAGAACAGTAGACGTTCCAAACCTACCCCTCTCGGGAGAAGTCATCCAAGTAGTGGGTGTGTCAAATCAAATAATAAGTACTCCAGTAACTGAACCAATGGAGATTTCTATAGGGAACTTCAAAGAAATGCACAGATTTGTTGTCTGTGACTCTAGTCCAGTGAACCTACTGGGGCGTGATTTGTTGTGCAAAATGAACTGTACCATCTTTTGCACACCAAAGGGCGTCGAAATTCAGACCCCAGATGAAGATGGACTGTACAAACTGATGTTACTAAGGCCTGACACGGAAATTAAGACACTGACAATACAGGACTTACCTGAAGAGCTCCAACAAAAGGTGATACCAGATGTGTGGGATTTCACTGGGAGAGATGTGGGATTAATGGCAAACGTGGACCCAGTTAAAATAGCCATTAAAACAAATGCTGTTTACCCGAAAACCAGACAGTATAAAATTAGTGCAGAAGTGAAAGCTGGAGTTGCAATTGAAGTAAAAAGGTTGCTAGAGGCAAACATAATACAGGAAGTAATGAGCAGTCCTTGTAATTCACCCATAATTGGAATTAAAAAGCCTAGTGGAAAGTACAGGGTAGTACAGGACCTGCGAAAGGTAAACCAGATTGTTGTACCTTGCTGTCCTATTGTGCCGAACCCTGCAGTGATCTTGTACCAGATTCCATGGAATGCGGAATGGTTTACCGTTATTGACTTGTGTCACGCATTCTTTTCCATCCCATTACATCCAGACAGCAAATTTCTTTTCTCATTTGAATTCAACAGTCATGTCTAAGTCTGGAATTGTGTCCCTCAAGGGTACACAGAAAGTCCTTCGATTTTCAACCAGATTTTAAAAAGATGCCTTGAATCACTAATCCTGCCTAAAGAATCAGTTTTGGTCCAATACATAAACGACCTTCTGGTGGCATCTAAAAGTCGGAACGACTGTGTGACTGATAACATTGCCTTATTGAATCATCTAGGCAAGGGAGGACATAAAGTGTCACCTGACAAATTGCAGTTCTGTAAGAACTCAGTGAAATATCTGGGGCACCAGATAGAAAAAGGTATCCGAAGGGTCACTTCAGAAAGAATCAGAATAATTTGAGATATGGAGTTACCTAGAAACCAGAAAGAAGTCAGAATGTTCCTAGGAGTTGTAGGGTACTGCAGACAGTGGATTGTGGGATTTGCTATTTTAGCCAAACCATTGATAAAAATGACCAGGAAAGGAGTACAAGATCCAGTTACCTGGGATGACGAAAGTATGACAGCCTGGATAAAATTGCGGAACTGTCTGTGTTCACCTCCTGCATTAGGAATGCCTGATTATTCCAAGAACTTTGAATTGTTTTGTGATACACAAGACAATTGTGCACTCTGTAAATTGATTCATGTATAGCGTGCTACTCACCCGCAAGGGTCTCAAGGCGCTTGTACGAATACCGCTGTGGAACCCGTCCTGGCTTTCCCTGTGAGGCGTCCACTCCTGGGCACCCACAGGGTGAAGGCCAGGCATCCTTAGCGTTGTGGGGGCCGTTGTGGAGATTAAGCAAGCTATTGCCCAGAGTTGCAGAGTGGGACTCTATGATTGGAATAGGCACCGAGGCGAGAATTATCAGGTCCGTGGAATTTTGAGCCCAAGACCCGCCGAGGCGGGGAATTGAACCCTGGTCACGGGCTAGACCTCTGCATCAGGGTCTGCCGCTCTAACCATTGAAACATGTATTTAGCCTGGCACCTGAGTGGCTGCCAGGGCTCTTGGGTGCACTCTTAAATGAGTAAACTCTTAATCAGCTTTTAACATTTCATTTCTTGTTTAATCTATTGTTCATACGATGTATTGCATCAGTATATCAGTCGTATTCAAACATTGCATACATTTTTCGACATAACTCAAAATAAATTTCAACACATTCAGTTAATCAACCAAAATGTACAATATAAAATACATCAACCCAATGCATTTCGGGACCTTGCGGCCCCTTCTTCAGGGGTCTGTCAAAGGAAAACATGATGGAAACGAATTAGTAGGGAGAAATAGAAAAAAGAAAGAAAGAGAACAAGAAAAATCGTTACTCTCGATGCTTAGAGGTTTCACAGTTATTTGATATTTATCAATATTATCATTTAAATGATTTAAGCTCACGTATCTTGAGATGTTATCTCTTACTATATTACAATGGAAGTTGTTAATGAATCTATGACAAGGAATAAATTGTATTTACACAAGTTTGCTTAAAGCGTGTTTTTAGTTGAGCGCTAGACTTTTACTCAGCCTGCCTACCGTTATTATGAGGTTGTTCTCGATGAGGAACCAATTATCTATAGAAAAACGAAGGGTGAATGTAAGATAACTTACTACATTATATACAAAACCTTAATGTTAGCACGCGGTCGATTCTCGACCTTTGCGGTTACCTGCGAGTCTATAAGTGCTGCTTCACACTCGCTTCCGTGCTCCGGGACAACAAATAATTTCTGGTGAAAAAGAGAACCTAATTAAGTTCTAGGTATATTCAAAGCATACCTAGTTCGCACATTTGCGTTATGCACCATAATTTACCTCTTTACGAAGTTTTAATTGCGCCTTTATATTCTTTTGCTTGGCCAGCCTGCAACAACCTGTTCAAAAGTTGAAGACGCTATTTTAGTTCGGTTTTACTAAAAAACAGAAACGCTACCTATAATCACGTACGTTAGCAGATCAAAAATTGGTGGCGTCATTTGTCCAAAGGTTTTTACCTGCGTTCCTAGGCAACAAAGCTTCGGTTCCGCAGAGTTTGTTGGAGGTCGTGGCCTGTAGGAATACAACCGTGTGTTACAAGGTTGTAATTTTCAGCTCAAATAGAATGTCTAAAGACATCTTATCGTTTTAGAGCAGCGCTCTCGCGTCTTACCGGGTTGTGTGCTACAAGCTTCGTCTTGCGGGGTTCTGTGCTCGAAAGCTTCGTGTCTTCATCGGGCTCTTAGTCCTACATCTATACTAGAGTCGATCATATCGTAAAAACAATTGAAGGACTTTCAATCATTGCGTGGTATCCATCTTTGAATGTCTGGGCTATAGTCCTACATCTATGCTAGAGTCGGTCCTATCATAGAAACAATTGAAGGACTTTTGATCATTGCGTGGTGGCCATCTTTGAATGACTGGGCCATACATTCAACTTTGTTTTAGGTTAGCTCTGGAGTTAATAATTTCTATAAAAATTATGAGTTTTTGCAATATGCGTCATAGGTAGAAAAGAAACAAAAGATTAGGAAAAGTGCCATGCATTAGTACAGTGGTTCGCTCCAATAACAAAAATTACAAAGTGTTGTTAAGAATCTACCTCATGCTCAACCATATCTAAACTAAAAAAACTTTTTACTTTGTACCTGCCTATTTACAAACTTGAGCTCTACATATGGTTATTCTATATGAATTGTTTAAGTGTAGACAAAGTGTTGTGCTGTTATATGTTTATTCCTCGAACCTTATATGTGTGTTTCGTTATTCAATATAACGCGGGTCTGAAATCACAGGGTGTCAGAACTGGCCTTATGTTATGACTGCTTAAAGAAAACAAACCATCTCCATTTTGTCATTAAGCCCGAAAGGGACAAGTGTCTGTAATCTCCGTATCCAGTAAGCTTCTCTCTGGAGAAGGATCTTTGCATTGTCAAAACCAAGTCTTTGCGGAACTTGCTCAACGATTTGAAATCTTAATTGAGCGATTGTGTGTCTGAATTCGATCCAATGTTGTGCCAGTGGTGACGTGGTGTTCTTGAGTCTTATCCGGCTCTTGTGCTCGGTTAACCTCACTTTTAATTTCCTATCAGTTTTTCCTACGTATAGGAGTCCGCATGGACACTTAATAGTGTAAATCACATGTTCAGAGTTGCAGGTTGCATTATGCCTTAGTTGAATTTTCTCACCAGTTCTTGGGTGTAAGATTACACTCCCTGGTATTACATTGTTACAATTTTTGCAGTTATGACATTTTGTCGTTCCTTTAAAGATTGTAGGTCCAATGTCCTCTTTGGATTTACTTGATTTGTTGAGCATTTCTTTGAGATTATGTGCCCTTTTGTAGGCAAATAAGGGTTGTTCAAAAAAGAGAGAACCAAAGTCTTTCTCAGCTTGCAGGATTTCCCACCTTCTCTTTATTATTTTTTTGATCTCCCATGATGCTGTGGAATATTTCGTCACGAATACCATCCTTTTATTTGTTTTTTTGGGTTTCTTCTGCAGTAATTCATGTCTAGGAATAGTTTTAATTTTTTCAACATGTGCTTCGAGAAGTTTTTTCGGATACCCTCTGTCCAAATACTTTTGTTTTTGCTCTTCAATTGTTTTATCACAGATCTCTGAATTTGACGTGATTCTCTTTATTCGCATGAATTGTGACACTGGTAGGTTATTGATCAGACTTGCAGGGTGGAAGCTTCCGTATAATAGCGCGTTGTTTTTGTCTGTAGGTTTTTTATAAACGCTTGTGTGTATAGATTCATCTTTGATTTCTACTAAGACATCTAGAAAGGGCAGAGCTTCAGTGCTCATGTTGTGTGTAAACTGGATTCGTGGGTCAATGGTATTTAATTCTTGAATGTTCTTAATCAGCTTTGCCTGTGATTCTTTTCAAATTAAAAAGATATCATCTATGTATCTTTTAAAGTAGACCAGGCCTACTTGCCATTCTGGATGTTTCAAAATGTGTTCTTCCTCAAATTTTGCCATGAAGACGTTAGCGTAGGTACAGGCTCCAGGAAAGCTCATGGCTGTACCATTCAATTGTAGGAAATAATCCTTTTGCCAGGTGAAATAGCTATTCTCTAAACAAAATTCCAATAATTGGATGACCATGCATTTGACCTCTTCTGGCTTTTCTCCTTTCTGTAAAGCCCATTCCATGGCTTCCAAACCCAATTTATGCGGTATTGATGTGTACAATGCTGTAACGTCTATTGTACAGATGATCCATTCACTCATTGATTTGACATCAATAGTTTTGATATTTCTTAGAAAGTCGGAAGTGTCCTCCAAATATGTGGGCCATTGTTGTATGAATGATTGCATGTGGCTGTCAATAAATATGCCTAAGTTCTCAAATATTGAAGAACAACCAGACACTATAGGTCTGAATGGCGGGTTGTACAGGTCTTTGTGTATTTTAGGCAAGAAATAAATTCTCGGTCTCCTCGGGTAAATTTGTCTTAAGTACCGCTTGACTGTTGAATTAATCCAATTTAATTCCTCAGCTTTGTCTAGTATTTTGTCCAAAGTCTGTGCTATTCCCATTGTTGGATCATTGTTCAGTTTGACATAAGTTGTTGTGTCATGTACATGCTCTGTGCCTTTTTGTTGGTAAAATGTAGAGTCCATTATCACGAGACCCCCTCCTTTGTCTGCTTTCTGGATTACGATTGCGGGATTTTTAGCCAGTGCTTGCAAAGCACTATATTCAGCCTTAGTTAGATTGTTGAGTTTCCTTTTAAAATGAATTTTGCTCAAGTCCGCCTTGACTAGTGTTTCGAAAGTATCAAGGGTTTTATGTGAAATAGGAGCTAGGAAAGTGCTCTTTGGTCTGAACTTGACTTCTTCATTATCTTCAGTTTGTACTGGATTCACTATCATGAAGAAATGTTTAAGCCTCAATAGTCGCATGAACTTAAAGAACGCAACTTCGGTTTCTAGCTCGTTTGTTTGGTAAGTACTTACAAAAGATGTTCCTTTATTTAATAAATCTTTCTCGAAGTGTGTTAAAGGATACTTGGATATATTTATCACGAGGTTTTGGTCTGGCTTCTGAGACTCGCTTTCCTTTGTTTTTCTTTTTCCTTTTCCTCGTCTCGTTTTTTGTCCGCCTGTGTTGACGTTGCCTGGTCTGGCGGTTTGCTGGCCACAGGGCCCACCTCTAAAAAAGGATCCGAAATAGGAGTTGAACTGCTTGTAGTTTCAGTTGAAGTTGAAGGGGTTGTTTGTTGTTTACTTAGGGGTTGCCTCGATGTACTAGTATCACTATCTGAAACTCCACTTTCTTCTGATGTTGTTTGTTGTTGCTTTTTGCTTGTGTATCTCCTTTTTGCGTAGACCTCTGCCCAAGTATAAGCTTCGTTAAGCTTGTAGTCGATAGTATCGCGTTTGAATTTGCGTAATTTGGTTTCCTGTAACTCTTTGCCGTACTTATCAAGTTTTATATCCAAGTCCGCTAGAAATTTATCCCAAGGCTCTCTTTCCATTCTAGTTGCCAAATCTGTTTTGATGTTGTATATTTCCTCTTCCAATTCCTTTATAATTCTTGAAAGTTCTTCCACTAGCAACAAAATTAAGTCTAGCGAACATTTGTTCAAAATGCAAAACCACTTTTCCATAAATTGCGGATTATTATTGAGTCTATATAACATTGGTCTGATGGCTAGCCTGAGTCCTCTGGGAATTCGTCTTACGCGATGATATTGAATTAGCGTAGAGGCGTGTAACCGTTGGTTCAACTCCCGTTTTGTTAAATATTCTAGCTGTTTTAATTGTTGTGTGACTGATCCGCTCTTCGCATCAAAAGTTTTGGTTTCCTTGATCAATTTATATATTTGATCTGCCTCATCTGAGGTGTAGATTTTTATGTTCGCTCTATTTTCAGTAATTCCTGATATTGAATCAAAAGACATTTTCTTGGTGCTAGTTCCCACAGTTTGCAGAATAATATGAAACAATGAATGTGTGTGGGTACTGCACTCAGTATTACTGTTTTTATCAAAATTAATCCGATATGAGTGCTACCTTCGATTGGTGCCTGCTAACACCTATTGAAACATGTATTTAGCCTGGCACCTGAGTGGCTGCCAGGGCTCTTGGGTGCACTCTTAAATGAGTAAACTCTTAATCAGCTTTTAACATTTCATTTCTTGTTTAATCTATTGTTCATACGATGTATTGCATCAGTATATCAGTCGTATTCAAACATTGCATACATTTTTCGACATAACTCAAAATAAATTTCAACACATTCAGTTAATCAACCAAAATGTACAATATAAAATACATCAACCCAATGCATTTCGGGACCTTGCGGCCCCTTCTTCAGGGGTCTGTCAAAGGAAAACATGATGGAAACGAATTAGTAGGGAGAAATAGAAAAAAGAAAGAAAGAGAACAAGAAAAATCGTTACTCTCGATGCTTAGAGGTTTCACAGTTATTTGATATTTATCAATATTATCATTTAAATGATTTAAGCTCACGTATCTTGAGATGTTATCTCTTACTATATTACAATGGAAGTTGTTAATGAATCTATGACAAGGAATAAATTGTATTTACACAAGTTTGCTTAAAGCGTGTTTTTAGTTGAGCGCTAGACTTTTACTCAGCCTGCCTACCGTTATTATGAGGTTGTTCTCGATGAGGAACCAATTATCTATAGAAAAACGAAGGGTGAATGTAAGATAACTTACTACATTATATACAAAACCTTAATGTTAGCACGCGGTCGATTCTCGACCTTTGCGGTTACCTGCGAGTCTATAAGTGCTGCTTCACACTCGCTTCCGTGCTCCAGGACAACAAATAATTTCTGGTGAAAAAGAGAACCTAATTAAGTTCTAGGTATATTCAAAGCATACCTAGTTCGCACATTTGCGTTATGCACCATAATTTACCTCTTTACGAAGTCTTAATTGCGCCTTTATATTCTTTTGCTTGGCCAGCCTGCAACAACCTGTTCAAAAGTTGAAGACGCTATTTTAGTTCGGTTTTACTAAAAAACAGAAACGCTACCTATAATCACGTACGTTAGCAGATCAAAAATTGGTGGCGTCATTTGTCCAAAGGTTTTTACCTGCGTTCCTAGGCAACAAAGCTTCGGTTCCGCAGAGTTTGTTGGAGGTCGTGGCCTGTAGGAATACAACCGTGTGTTACAAGGTTGTAATTTTCAGCTCAAATAGAATGTCTAAAGACATCTTATCGTTTTAGAGTAGCGCTCTCGCGTCTTACCGGGTTGTGTGCTACAAGCTTCGTCTTGCGGGGTTCTGTGCTCGAAAGCTTCGTGTCTTCATCGGGCTCTTAGTCCTACATCTATACTAGAGTCGATCATATCGTAAAAACAATTGAAGGACTTTCAATCATTGCGTGGTATCCATCTTTGAATGTCTGGGCTATAGTCCTACATCTATGCTAGAGTCGGTCCTATCATAGAAACAATTGAAGGACTTTTGATCATTGCGTGGTGGCCATCTTTGAATGACTGGGCCATACATTCAACTTTGTTTTAGGTTAGCTCTGGAGTTAATAATTTCTATAAAAATTATGAGTTTTTGCAATATGCGTCATAGGTAGAAAAGAAACAAAAGATTAGGAAAAGTGCCATGCATTAGTACAGTGGTTCGCTCCAATAACAAAAATTACAAAGTGTTGTTAAGAATCTACCTCATGCTCAACCATATCTAAACTAAAAAAACTTTTTACTTTGTACCTGCCTATTTACAAACTTGAGCTCTACATATGGTTATTCTATATGAATTGTTTAAGTGTAGACAAAGTGTTGTGCTGTTATATGTTTATTCCTCGAACCTTATATGTGTGTTTCGTTATTCAATATAACGCGGGTCTGAAATCACAGGGTGTCAGAACTGGCCTTATGTTATGACTGCTTAAAGAAAACAAACCATCTCCATTTTGTCATTAAGCCCGAAAGGGACAAGTGTCTGTAATCTCCGTATCCAGTAAGCTTCTCTCTGGAGAAGGATCTTTGCATTGTCAAAACCAAGTCTTTGCGGAACTTGCTCAACGATTTGAAATCTTAATTGAGCGATTGTGTGTCTGAATTCGATCCAATGTTGTGCCAGTGGTGACGTGGTGTTCTTGAGTCTTATCCGGCTCTTGTGCTCGGTTAACCTCACTTTTAATTTCCTATCAGTTTTTCCTACGTATAGGAGTCCGCATGGACACTTAATAGTGTAAATCACATGTTCAGAGTTGCAGGTTGCATTATGCCTTAGTTGAATTTTCTCACCAGTTCTTGGGTGTAAGATTACACTCCCTGGTATTACATTGTTACAATTTTTGCAGTTATGACATTTTGTCGTTCCTTTAAAGATTGTAGGTCCAATGTCCTCTTTGGATTTACTTGATTTGTTGAGCATTTCTTTGAGATTCTGTGCCCTTTTGTAGGCAAATAAGGGTTGTTCAAAAAAGAGAGAACCAAAGTCTTTCTCAGCTTGCAGGATTTCCCACCTTCTCTTTATTATTTTTTTGATCTCCCATGATGCTGTGGAATATTTCGTCACGAATACCATCCTTTTATTTGTTTTTTTGGGTTTCTTCTGCAGTAATTCATGTCTAGGAATAGTTTTAATTTTTTCAACATGTGCTTCGAGAAGTTTTTTCGGATACCCTCTGTCCAAATACTTTTGTTTTTGCTCTTCAATTGTTTTATCACAGATCTCTGAATTTGACGTGATTCTCTTTATTCGCATGAATTGTGACACTGGTAGGTTATTGATCAGACTTGCAGGGTGGAAGCTTCCGTATAATAGCGCGTTGTTTTTGTCTGTAGGTTTTTTATAAACGCTTGTGTGTATAGATTCATCTTTGATTTCTACTAAGACATCTAGAAAGGGCAGAGCTTCAGTGCTCATGTTGTGTGTAAACTGGATTCGTGGGTCAATGGTATTTAATTCTTGAATGTTCTTAATCAGCTTTGCCTGTGATTCTTTCCAAATTAAAAATATATCATCTATGTATCTTTTAAAGTAGACCAGGCCTACTTGCCATTCTGGATGTTTCAAAATGTGTTCTTCCTCAAATTTTGCCATGAAGACGTTAGCGTAGATACAGGCTCCAGGAAAGCCCATGGCTGTACCATTCAATTGTAGGAAATAATCCTTTTGCCAGGTGAAATAGCTATTCTCTAAACAAAATTCCAATAATTGGATGACCATGCATTTGACCTCTTCTGGCTTTTCTCCTTTCTGTAAAGCCCATTCCATGGCTTCCAAACCCAATTTATGCGGTATTGATGTGTACAATGCTGTAACGTCTATTGTACAGATGATCCATTCACTCATTGATTTGACATCAATAGTTTTGAGATTTCTTAGAAAGTCGGAAGTGTCCTCCAAATATGTGGGCCATTGTTGTATGAATGATTGCATGTGGCTGTCAATAAATATGCCTAAGTTCTCAAATATTGAAGAACAACCAGACACTATAGGTCTGAATGGCGGGTTGTACAGGTCTTTGTGTATTTTAGGCAAGAAATAAATTCTCGGTCTCCTCGGGTAAATTTGTCTTAAGTACCGCTTGACTGTTGAATTAATCCAATTTAATTCCTCAGCTTTGTCTAGTATTTTGTCCAAAGTCTGTGCTATTCCCATTGTTGGATCATTGTTCAGTTTGACATAAGTTGTTGTGTCATGTACATGCTCTGTGCCTTTTTGTTGGTAAAATGTAGAGTCCATTATCACGAGACCCCCTCCTTTGTCTGCTTTCTGGATTACGATTGCGGGATTTTTAGCCAGTGCTTGCAAAGCACTATATTCAGCCTTAGTTAGATTGTTGAGTTTCCTTTTAAAATGAATTTTGCTCAAGTCCGCCTTGACTAGTGTTTCGAAAGTATCAAGGGTTTTATGTGAAATAGGAGCTAGGAAAGTGCTCTTTGGTCTGAACTTGACTTCTTCATTATCTTCAGTTTGTACAGTAATACTGAGTGCAGTACCCACACACATTCATTGTTTCATATTATTCTGCAAACTGTGGGAACTAGCACCAAGAAAATGTCTTTTGATTCAATATCAGGAATTACTGAAAATAGAGCGAACATAAAAATCTACACCTCAGATGAGGCAGATCAAATATATAAATTGATCAAGGAAACCAAAACTTTTGATGCGAAGAGCGGATCAGTCACACAACAATTAAAACAGCTAGAATATTTAACAAAACGGGAGTTGAACCAACGGTTACACGCCTCTACGCTAATTCAATATCATCGCGTAAGACGAATTCCCAGAGGACTCAGGCTAGCCATCAGACCAATGTTATATAGACTCAATAATAATCCGCAATTTATGGAAAAGTGGTTTTGCATTTTGAACAAATGTTCGCTAGACTTAATTTTGTTGCTAGTGGAAGAACTTTCAAGAATCATAAAGGAATTGGAAGAGGAAATATACAACATCAAAACAGATTTGGCAACTAGAATGGAAAGAGAGCCTTGGGATAAATTTCTAGCGGACTTGGATATAAAACTTGATAAGTACGGCAAAGAGTTACAGGAAACCAAATTACGCAAATTCAAACGCGATACTATCGACTACAAGCTTAACGAAGCTTATACTTGGGCAGAGGTCTACGCAAAAAGGAGATACACAAGCAAAAAGCAACAACAAACAACATCAGAGGAAAGTGGAGTTTCAGATAGTGATACTAGTACATCGAGGCAACCCCTAAGTAAACAACAAACAACCCCTTCAACTTCAACTGAAACTACAAGCAGTTCAACTCCTATTTCGGATCCTTTTTTAGAGGTGGGCCCTGTGGCCAGCAAACCGCCAGACCAGGCAACGTCAACACAGGCGGACAAAAAACGAGACGAGGAAAAGGAAAAAGAAAAACAAAGGAAAGCGAGTCTAAGAAGCCAGACCAAAACCTCGTGATAAATATATCCAAGTATCCTTTAACACACTTCGAGAAAGATTTATTAAATAAAGGAACATCTTTTGTAAGTACTTACCAAACAAACGATCTAGAAACCGAAGTTGCGTTCTTTAAGTTCATGCGACTATTGAGGCTTAAACATTTCTTCATGATAGTGAATCCAGTACAAACTGAAGATAATGAAGAAGTCAAGTTCAGACCAAAGAGCACTTTCCTAGCTCCTATTTCACATAAAACCCTTGATACTTTCGAAACACTAGTCAAGGCGGACTTGAGCAAAATTCATTTTAAAAGGAAACTCAACAATCTAACTAAGGCTGAATATAGTGCTTTGCAAGCACTGGCTAAAAATCCCGCAATCGTAATCCAGAAAGCAGACAAAGGAGGGGGTCTCGTGATAATGGACTCTACATTTTACCAACAAAAAGGCACAGAGCATGTACATGACACAACAACTTATGTCAAACTGAACAATGATCCAACAATGGGAATAGCACAGACTCTGGACAAAATACTAGACAAAGCTGAGGAATTAAATTGGATTAATTCAACAGTCAAGCGGTACTTAAGACAAATTTACCCGAGGAGACCGAGAATTTATTTCTTGCCTAAAATACACAAAGACCTGTACAACCCGCCATTCAGACCTATAGTGTCTGGTTGTTCTTCAATATTTGAGAACTTAGGCATATTTATTGACAGCCACATGCAATCATTCATACAACAATGGCCCACATATTTGGAGGACACTTCCGACTTTCTAAGAAATCTCAAAACTATTGATGTCAAATCAATGAGTGAATGGATCATCTGTACAATAGACGTTACAGCATTGTACACATCAATACCGCATAAATTGGGTTTGGAAGCCATGGAATGGGCTTTACAGAAAGGAGAAAAGCCAGAAGAGGTCAAATGCATGGTCATCCAATTATTGGAATTTTGTTTAGAGAATAGCTATTTCACCTGGCAAAAGGATTATTTCCTACAATTGAATGGTACAGCCATGGGCTTTCCTGGAGCCTGTATCTACGCTAACGTCATCATGGCAAAATTTGAGGAAGAACACATTTTGAAACATCCAGAATGGCAAGTAGGCCTGGTCTACTTTAAAAGATACATAGATGATATATTTTTAATTTGGAAAGAATCACAGGCAAAGCTGATTAAGAACATTCAAGAATTAAATACCATTGACCCACGAATCCAGTTTACACACAACATGAGCACTGAAGCTCTGCCCTTTCTAGATGTCTTAGTAGAAATCAAAGATGAATCTATACACACAAGCGTTTATAAAAAACCTACAGACAAAAACAACGCGCTATTATACGGAAGCTTCCACCCTGCAAGTCTGATCAATAACCTACCAGTGTCACAATTCATGCGAATAAAGAGAATCACGTCAAATTCAGAGATCTGTGATAAAACAATTGAAGAGCAAAAACAAAAGTATTTGGACAGAGGGTATCCGAAAAAACTTCTCGAAGCACATGTTGAAAAAATTAAAACTATTCCTAGACATGAATTACTGCAGAAGAAACCCAAAAAAACAAATAAAAGGATGGTATTTGTGACGAAATATTCCACAGCATCATGGGAGATCAAAAAAATAATAAAGAGAAGGTGGGAAATCCTGCAAGCTGAGAAAGACTTTGGTTCTCTCTTTTTTGAACAACCCTTATTTGCCTACAAAAGGGCACAGAATCTCAAAGAAATGCTCAACAAATCAAGTAAATCCAAAGAGGACATTGGACCTACAATCTTTAAAGGAACGACAAAATGTCATAACTGCAAAAATTGTAACAATGTAATACCAGGGAGTGTAATCTTACACCCAAGAACTGGTGAGAAAATTCAACTAAGGCATAATGCAACCTGCAACTCTGAACATGTGATTTACACTATTAAGTGTCCATGCGGACTCCTATACGTAGGAAAAACTGATAGGAAATTAAAAGTGAGGTTAACCGAGCACAAGAGCCGGATAAGACTCAAGAACACCACGTCACCACTGGCACAACATTGGATCGAATTCAGACACACAATCGCTCAATTAAGATTTCAAATCGTTGAGCAAGTTCCGCAAAGACTTGGTTTTGACAATGCAAAGATCCTTCTCCAGAGAGAAGCTTACTGGATACGGAGATTACAGACACTTGTCCCTTTCGGGCTTAATGACAAAATGGAGATGGTTTGTTTTCTTTAAGCAGTCATAACATAAGGCCAGTTCTGACACCCTGTGATTTCAGACCCGCGTTATATTGAATAACGAAACACACATATAAGGTTCGAGGAATAAACATATAACAGCACAACACTTTGTCTACACTTAAACAATTCATATAGAATAACCATATGTAGAGCTCAAGTTTGTAAATAGGCAGGTACAAAGTAAAAAGTTTTTTTAGTTTAGATATGGTTGAGCATGAGGTAGATTCTTAACAACACTTTGTAATTTTTGTTATTGGAGCGAACCACTGTACTAATGCATGGCACTTTTCCTAATCTTTTGTTTCTTTTCTACCTATGACGCATATTGCAAAAACTCATAATTTTTATAGAAATTATTAACTCCAGAGCTAACCTAAAACAAAGTTGAATGTATGGCCCAGTCATTCAAAGATGGCCACCACGCAATGATCAAAAGTCCTTCAATTGTTTCTATGATAGGACCGACTCTAGCATAGATGTAGGACTATAGCCCAGACATTCAAAGATGGATACCACGCAATGATTGAAAGTCCTTCAATTGTTTTTACGATATGATCGACTCTAGTATAGATGTAGGACTAAGAGCCCGATGAAGACACGAAGCTTTCGAGCACAGAACCCCGCAAGACGAAGCTTGTAGCACACAACCCGGTAAGACGCGAGAGCGCTGCTCTAAAACGATAAGATGTCTTTAGACATTCTATTTGAGCTGAAAATTACAACCTTGTAACACACGGTTGTATTCCTACAGGCCACGACCTCCAACAAACTCTGCGGAACCGAAGCTTTGTTGCCTAGGAACGCAGGTAAAAACCTTTGGACAAATGACGCCACCAATTTTTGATCTGCTAACGTACGTGATTATAGGTAGCGTTTCTGTTTTTTAGTAAAACCGAACTAAAATAGCGTCTTCAACTTTTGAACAGGTTGTTGCAGGCTGGCCAAGCAAAAGAATATAAAGGCGCAATTAAGACTTCGTAAAGAGGTAAATTATGGTGCATAACGCAAATGTGCGAACTAGGTATGCTTTGAATATACCTAGAACTTAATTAGGTTCTCTTTTTCACCAGAAATTATTTGTTGTCCCGGAGCACGGAAGCGAGTGTGAAGCAGCACTTATAGACTCGCAGGTAACCGCAAAGGTCGAGAATCGACCGCGTGCTAACATTAAGGTTTTGTATATAATGTAGTAAGTTATCTTACATTCACCCTTCGTTTTTCTATAGATAATTGGTTCCTCATCGAGAACAACCTCATAATAACGGTAGGCAGGCTGAGTAAAAGTCTAGCGCTCAACTAAAAACACGCTTTAAGCAAACTTGTGTAAATACAATTTATTCCTTGTCATAGATTCATTAACAACTTCCATTGTAATATAGTAAGAGATAACATCTCAAGATACGTGAGCTTAAATCATTTAAATGATAATATTGATAAATATCAAATAACTGTGAAACCTCTAAGCATCGAGAGTAACGATTTTTCTTGTTCTCTTTCTTTCTTTTTTCTATTTCTCCCTACTAATTCGTTTCCATCATGTTTTCCTTTGACAGACCCCTGAAGAAGGGGCCGCAAGGTCCCGAAATGCATTGGGTTGATGTATTTTATATTGTACATTTTGGTTGATTAACTGAATGTGTTGAAATTTATTTTGAGTTATGTCGAAAAATGTATGCAATGTTTGAATACGACTGATATACTGATGCAATACATCGTATGAACAATAGATTAAACAAGAAATGAAATGTTAAAAGCTGATTAAGAGTTTACTCATTTAAGAGTGCACCCAAGAGCCCTGGCAGCCACTCAGGTGCCAGGCTAAATACATGTTTCAATAGGTGTTAGCAGGCACCAATCGAAGGTAGCACTCATATCGGATTAATTTTGATAAAAACAGTAATACTGAGTGCAGTACCCACACACATTCATTGCTCTAACCATTGAGCCACACTTCTCCTCTCAGTCTCAGTCCTAACACAAGAACATGGTCTGACCAGACGTCCGGTGGCCTATTTTTCGGCTACTTTAGATCCGGTGGCTGCTGGATTGCCTGGATGCCTGAAAGCAGTAGCTGCAACTTGCACTAGTCTAGAACAAAGTGAAAAATTGTTATGGGATATCCTGTAACTGTATATGTTCCACATTCAGTTGTGATTCTGCTAACCCGAACTAAGACTCAGTATCTCACACCCAGTCGGCTGACTAAGTATGAGAGAATTCTTACAGGTGCAGAAAATGTGATAATTTCCCGATGTAATATTCTCAATCCAGCAACCTTGTTACCAAACACCCAAAGTGCCGAAATTGGGGGTGATATGGAGCATAACTGCATTGACTTAACTGAATTTAGCACTAAACCACGTCCTGATATAAAAGAAACAGCCTTACCTGTAGAAGACCTTGTGATGTTTGTGGATGGCTCCTGTTTGAGACATGAGGATGGAGGTTTGAGTGCTGCCTATGCGGTAGTCACTCTAGAAACGACCATAGAAGCATCCTACTTAAGTGAAATAAAATCTGCCCAAGTAGCCGAATTAATTGCCTTGGCGAGAGATTGTAAACAAGGGAAAAATAAGAGAGTAACCATATACACTGACAGTCAATTTGGTTACGGGGTTGTGCATGACTTCGGCCAGTTATGGTTGCAAAGAGAATTCATGACTTCCTCAGGTACCCCTATCAGAAATGGAAAAGTGGTACAGAACCTACTGGAAGCAATCCAGTTGCCCAAAGAATTGGCGGTGGTCAAGTGTGCTGCTCACAAATCTGGCAACGACGATGTGACAGCCGGAAATCGATATGCTGACCAAATTGCCCAATATTGTGCCCGATACAAAATGTCCCTAAAAATTAAATTATGGGGAGGTGGAAACAGCTGCCAACTTATGGTGTTTGAGAATGTATCTACTTGGAGGGAACTGAAAGAGTTGCAGCAAGCAGCAGAACAAGAGGAAAAGGAGAGATGGGAAAAAGATGGATGTCAACCTAGAGATAGGGATGGTGTTGTTGTCTGTGGGAAGGGTATGCCTGTATTACCAGACAGTATGGTTGCTCCAATGGCCCGATTAATACACGGAGAAACACACATAGGAAGGGATGCAATGTGCCGTGTTTTTCAAGAAGTATGGTACAATTCGAAGTTCAGAAACATTGCTGAGGCACTTTGCCAGAGGTGCTTGGTTTGTCAGCAATTTAACCCAGGAAAAAGAACAGTAGTGGACCAAAGTACGATCGGAAAGGCAGAAGGTCCCTTTGTCAGACTACAGGCTGATTTTATTCAGTTGCCCATGTGCAAAGGATATAGGTACGTTCTGGTTATAGTCTGCCTGTTTTCAAGATGGGTGGAGGCCTACCCAGCAAAGAAAAATAATGCCATTACTGTAGCCAAATTGTTACTAAGGGAACTAATACCTAGGTACGGTTTTCCAGAAACAATTGAAACAGACAGAGGTGGGCATTTTGCCAACGAAATCTTAGAAGATCTTTATAAAGCCTTCAAAATTACCCCAAAACTGCACTGTGCATATCATCCGGAGGCTTCTGGAGTAGTCGAACAGGTGAAGGGCACTATAAAGTCAAGATTGGCCAAAATGTGTAACTCTACAGGATTGAACTGGATTGAAGCTTTGCCCCTTGTCCTGATGGGATTGAGAAGCATTCCAGACCGAAAGACAGGCCTGAGTCCCCATGAGATACTAATGGGAAGAGTGATGCGACAGGCATGGGTACCTGGACACAAACTGCTAAGTATTTCTGATGATTTGGTACTAGAATACTGCAAGCAGGTGGGTGGCCAAGTGCGTTCTATCTCTCACCAGATTGGGGAGGACGCCGTCGCCTGGCCTACAACTCCAGCTCATAAACTGAAACCTGGTGATTGGGTTGTGTTAAAGAAACACACCCGGAAGAGTTGCCTCGGACCGAAGTGGGGAAAACCGAGACAGGTGATCCTTGTCACTACAACTGCAGTGAAGTGTGCAGGCGTACCAAAGTGGATCCATGCCAGTCATACTAAGCGGGTGAACGGAGAAGAAGCGACTGAAGCTGAAGGTGGTGTAGCTGAGGAGTTTCCAGATGAGGGTCCGGAACTAGCTGATATCGAACTACCGAGCACCAGTCAAGACGAATGGTTCCCAGCAGATGATCTTATTCTTGATCCAATAAGAACCAGAAAGTATTCCTACCTAGATAGAGAGTGGGATAGTGAGGATGAGACAGAAATAGACGGAGAAAATAAGGTTATTGAGAATCACATCAGACCTGATCAGGAAATAGGTCAAGTAGGGACAGACCAAGTTATCGACACTCCTCCGAAGACTCCAGAAACTGAAAAGGGACAGATAGTAATTAGGGCTGAAGTTCATGCGGAAGAAAATCAAGGGTTCGAAGTGCATGAACAGGAACAGATAGAAATAGACGAAGGTGTTCAGGAGGCAGAGCCTGAAACAGTTGAAAATCAAAGACAAATCCAAAATATACCTGAACAAGGCCAGCTTAGAAACCAGGCAGAAGAAACTGAAGAAAGACCTGGGACTAGTCAGATAGGAAGGGAAAAAGATACCGTCGAAGTAACAGTGCCACAACTGAACGAAAATAAAAGGGCTCGTGAGGAGAGCCAAACTACCGTGACAGCTAAAAGGCTCAAGAAGAAAAGTGAACCCAGATACATAAAAAGACTGAAACTAAGATTAAAGACAGTAGAAGAGAAATTAGAAGACCGAAAAAGGGCTGCTAGTGAAAGACAGAAAACAGGAACTCAGCCAAACAGACGAAGTACCAGAATAAAAAGACAAAACAAAAATTATCGGAGTCCTGAATGGACTTACTTGGTGTTGGAAGAAATTGAAGATCTCGAAATAAGCGACAAAAGTGACGAAGAATCAATTACTGATCAGGGTTCCGAAGAAGAAGACCCAACCTGAAAGTGAAACTATGTAAGCCTCTTGTGTAAAGTTACAAAGAGGGGTTGGAAAGCCACTTGTGAGCCAAAATGTCTGATTCAAATGTGAATGGAAGACCTAGAGGAAACTGCTGTAAAACATGCTGTAAAATATGCTTATGTAGGGTAGCAATAGTACTGATAGTATGGATTGGACTAACAGTCTTTATACGCTTTATGATAAGTAAAGATACTAACCTGTACCCTACTATACCAGTGACGCCAGACACAGAAGTTGTACAAACCGAAGAAACACCACGAAGTGTAGAAAGACGTGAGAATGCAGTTAGCCTGAAACAAACTAGACCTGACTTAGATGCATCAGATGAGGGAGGACTACATTATTACAGAATCAAAAACAGAACACATTTAAATGTCTTTGCAAATCTTTTAGTACACTATGTAGAAGCCATGGAAATAGAAGATTGTTATGTCTGCATGAAGCTACCTACTTCTGTAGCTGAAGGTGTGACCTATCACCATCTGCCCCTGAACTATGGAATTTCCTGTAGTATATTAGCAAGCCTATTTTATAGAAGCACCTTACAGTACTACTATTCAAACTCTGACGTAATCTTTTCTGAACTTCCTATTCGGGGAAACCTGAACATTGTACATATTAGAAGTGACGTGACTCGTTATATGGGAGAATATTTCCTGACTATAGGTGACATAGATTTAAATGAGGCACGCAGAAGTAATTTAACTTGTTCATTACATGAACAAGAGAAAATGTTCTTGAAAATGGCAGAAAAGAGAAGGGAGAGTTTCCAGAAAAAGGCAGATGATAAGAGACAGAAAACCCCTAAATGGGCTATAAACATAGAAAGCACCTCAAATGGTGAAGCTAATCCTGCACTGTTGCTGGACTTCGAACGAAAAGGGAAACTCTGTCTTCATAGAGAAAAGACTAGTTATTATAACAGTGTATTCATCGGTTCCAGTGAATGCGAACATAATTACAAGGTAATTGGAGGTTGGGGTTTCAAAAATGGGTCAGAACCTGTGTTTCCCGGAATGTATTATATATGTGGAAACAAGGCTTATTTCAAATTGCTGGATCACTGGTATGGAAGCTGCTATTTTGGCATTGTCTTCAGGAAAATATACCATGTGAACAACACCGCTGGAAGCAATGAAAATACTAATGGTTTAGTACGTAGTAGACGAGAAAGTGTAGGAGAAATTATAGGTGATATATTTAGTGCACTGATACCTGGAGTGGGAGTAGTTCTGAATACTCACCGAATTTGCAAATTGTCTACAGTAGTGGATCGGTTATCAACTGACACTGCTGCTGGATTCCTGCTGGTCAATACTGAAATGGTTGCGATCAGATCAATGGTTTTACAGAATCGACTTGCTCTTGATACCTTATTGGCAAAAGAGGGCAGAGTCTGCAGGATGTTGAAGGTGCAACATTGTTGCACTTACATTCCTGATAAGAGTTTTGAGATTAAGAAATATGTAAGAAACATTACTAATCTAGAAAAAGAACTCAAACCACTGGAGGTTGATAGTGCCTGGAAGAGACTAACTGATGGTCTCTCCTCTGTAGGTAGTTGGTTTTCTAACATTGGTAGGAGTCTCGTGGGAAAAATACTGATGCCAATAGCTGGAATAAGTTTGGTTGTGCTGATCATTATAATTTGCTGCAAATGTCAAAATTGCAGAAAGAAATATACCGTGAATAAGAGAGGAGTGAAACGGAATATAGATGAACTGGAATTAGAAGAGCTGAGAAATCAAATCTATAAAAAGGACAAAAGTTTCCATCCCAATAAGGATGCTGAGAAGAGGCTCAACAATAAATTTGTAGAGATTGAGATGAATGAGATCTGAAAGAAGTTGGCATCTGTTTCCATTAATAGTGATGATAGTAAATATCATCAAAGAGGGGATTGATGGAGCAAGGATTCGCACGTAAAGCGACTTGCTCACATTCAAGAACCTCGTTTAATCTATAATGTCATTAATCAACCTGTTTGGTCATTAATAATGCACTTTCACACAACACGCGGGTGTCCCAGAGATGCTTGCCTATGTGTCTATTAATCTTAACGAAGCTTGCATACTACAGAATCGCTGCTTTGCAGATATCCAGTCTGCGCATGCGTCGGTCATACCCATGTGATGTGACGCACTCGTAGTTCTGGAGGGATTTTTCGCACATGCGCATTACTGCTAATATGGCCGCTTAGTCTTTAACATGCTCTCCTCTTGCTACTGCCGCTTTGCCCAGCTGTCTATTTCTGCGTAACCTCTAATGCTATAGATATTATAAAGTAAGGGGTGCAGTGTAGCTAATCATGGTGTACAGTGTATTCATTTTTTCTGTGTTTCTAATTTGTTTTCGCTTACTTTTCATGTACCGCGTATCTGTGGGCCTGGGAGTGGGGAGCCGCTCCATCTTTGAAACCCATGTCACCCTAATCACGTGATGAGGGAAAAACCGAACTGCGCAGAAGTAAAACCAAGCCAGCTGGTTTCTGAAGCTGAGATGCGCCTGGGAAAGTCACCCTTGCACCAGGAGAAGATTTCGGCTGTACCTAAAATTGATGCAAATGTATATATTTTATGTGAGTCCTATTGTTTTACACCTTCCACATGCCATGGGAACTGGAATGTAAGGGGTGGGTACGAAAATTAAATATTCATTGTGGGAACACAGAATTTTAGGTGGTGACAATGACCTAACCACCTCTCTTGACCAATCCAAAGTTTGGGATCCTGTCTCTTGCAACATTTGTGGGTGGTCTAGGGACCCGAAAATAGTATAACTAGCCAAGTTTTAGCTAGAGAAATTGTCCGACTTGTCCGAGTAGCAGACCTGTCACCGACCCTACGAACTCTATAGGTGATTGATACAGAGAGCTGCGGAGCACTCTGTCCGTAATTTCCACAAACTCCAAGGGGTGGAATAGTCTTAAGTGCTGGCGAAGCACTTTGCTGGGAGATTCGAGAAACCAATCGGGGTTACTGGCGGATTCCGTGCAGAGAGGGAGTAGCGCAGGCGTTGCATCCGAAGCTGCAGGTGTTGGTCGTGCCCTTTGGTGAGCCCAGTCCTGATCCAAATCCTGAGGGGTATCCTGTCCTGACTGTCCATGAGCTGTACCTGCTCGCCTACTGGCATCCTAAGTCCTTGAGGGTCCTTGTCCTCGCCTTTTCCCCAACTGACCCGTGGCCTGGATTAGTCCTCATCCCCATCCTAGGTAAATATAATCGTGGGTGTCCGTCTATCTATTCTCTTTCTTTCTTTTCCTTTTAATAAAGCATTCTTGCCCATGGTATTTTCCCTGTCATCTTCAAAGACTTACATGCAACTGTTTTTTAGCTATGTTCCATTTTTTCCCTTACCTGTAACACATTATTGAAATGGTTTACTTAATTAGTGTGATTTAATGTTACTTGTGTTTAGAATCTATGCTTAAATTAGCAGTTATACTAAGATCAGTTTGAATCACTTGTAGAAATTTAGCAATCCACTGACTAATATGTTTTAACTCACCTGCCTTAGTATAAGCCTGAAACTGAATAGCATGTTCCCTGTTACCCTTACCCTGTAGTTTTCACTCGCACTCAATGGTACTTGCTCTTATTCATAGTTACATTATAGTTATAATCCTGATTATTGATATTCTCATCTGTATCAATTTTATTCTCATGGCATTTGGAATTTAAACTTACTATATAAAGTCTTTAAAACCCTTCAGGTGTCTGTGGTCATTATCAGAGGTATAAAGTGTTATTAAATGTATAAGATATATTTGCTAGGCTTATCTCCTATCCACTGATAGCTCCTGATCTGTCGGAGACATAGGTACCTGTGACAAGGTGGTAAGTCAGGTACTCTGGTAATAGTGGTAAGAAAAACACATAGAATTACTGATCGTGTCGTGTAAACTCGCCCGATTCTCAAAAATACAGTCATAAACACGTCATGGGCCCAAGTGCGTGAAATCTGGTGAAATAAAGAGTCGGGCGACCTGCGCGCTCTATCACTTATAGTGCACATATTTCCTCCTCCACCTGCTCTGACAGCCCAGCCCCGCCTCGCCCTAACCTGGCTACGAGTCTGCACTGAAAAAAATTAAAATTGACATCATATTGTTATCATTTTATTTTTCCTTTTTTGCAGTACGCTAAGAGCAGTGGGGCGACGCTCCTCTGCCTTAGAGGAGGAGCTGCCACTGGTGTAGGATGGTGGTGCACTGTGCAGCACTTTAGTAAATATATAACTACAGCATGATGTGCTACTGATGGAGCAAGGATTTGCCCGTAAACGCCTTGCTCGTATGCAAAACCCTTGTCTAAACTGCATAATAATATTAACCTCGTTATTCGTCATTTATAAAGCGGTTTTCCCAACACGCGGGTGTCCCTAGGATGCTTGCTTGTTTGTCTTTTCGTACTAAAACGAAGCTTGCACTGAAAATGGCTGCTTTGCCGAAGTTCAGTCTGCGCATGCGTCGGTCATACCCATGTGATGTGACGCACTCGCATTCTGGAGGGATTCTGTGCTCATGCGCATTGATGCTAAAATGGCTGCTTGTCTCTCACCACGCTCTTTGCTTACTGCAGCAGCTTTAGCCTATCTGTCTTTTCGCACTAATCTTTAACGCAATAGTCATTATAAAGTAAGGGTTGGTTAAGTTTTAGCTTGGTATACAGTGCGATCATTTTTATGTATGATTTTAATTTGTTTTCGCTTACTTTTCATGTACCGCGTCTTTGTGGGCTGGGGCGATCATGAGCGGAGCCATACTTGAAGCTCTGCTGGGTACCGTCACATGACCGGAGAAAGTTCCAACCGCGCAGAAGCTAAATCTAGCCAGCTGGCTCCTGAAGCACAATGCGCCTGGGAACATCGCTGGGAATACGGAGTCTTACCTTGAAAGAAGCAATACTGTTGCTACCTATTGTAAAACTGTCCTGTACTACTGTATTCTATGCATGGGAACGTGAACCCGGGGGGCGGGTGTATAAAATTGAATATTAAACATGTGAAAGCTGAATTCTAGGAGGTGGTAATGACCGCACCACCTCTCCTGACCAATCACAATGTGGGAAACTGTCACTTGCAACATTAGTGGGTGGTCTAAGGGTCCCCAAAATAGTATAATTACCCTAGTTTAGCTTAGGAAAATTGTCCGACTTGTCCGAGTAGCAGACCTGTCACTGACCCTACGATCTCAATAGGTGCTCATTCCGAAAGCGCTGCGGAGCACTTTGTCCATACTTTCCACAATCCCCTAAGGGGTGGAAGATCCTAAGTGCTGGCGAAGCACTTTGCTGGGGAATTCGAAAATCCAATCGGGGTTTCTGGCGGATTACTTGCAGGAGGGGGTAACGCAGGCGTTGCTGTCCGAAGCTGTGGGTGTTGGTCGTACCCTGGGAGGCCCAGTCCTTGACCTGAACCTGAGGGGTATCCTGTCCTTACTGTCCGTGAGCTGTACCTGCTCGCATTCTGGCATTCCTTTTCTGAGGGTCCCTGTCCCCGTCTTCCCAACTGACCCGTGGCCAGGGTTGGTCTTCAATCTGAACTAGGTAAATATAGATTGTGGGTTTACGTCTCTCTCTCTCTCTCTCTCTCTCTCTCTCTTTTATCTGATACCTGTGTTATTGCTTTATTGCCATTGCAATTATATGTGACTGAATTTTAGTTGGTTCCTTCTCTCCCCCCCATCCTTTAGAAACTCATTGATTTTATAAAACCATAGCATGTTCCCGTTTTTTCCCCTTTCCTTTAGTGGTTTGCAGTGAACTTAGCAAGAATAGCTCAAATACTTAGGTTAAGTACATGTTCTAGGTCTCATCCCCAATCCTACGTTCTAGTATAAAATTGCAGTGACTAGTTTGTTCTAAAACGTCTACCTTTAGTTTCCCATATATCCTAATGGTCTTATTTTTGATACAAAGTTACCTATTGGTGTTGATCTTAATGTTTGATATATTACTCTGTGTATCGCTTATTATCTTGGCATCTTCTCTTTGAATTCCTATATAAATATTTTAACTTCATCAGGTGTCTGTGGTCATTTTACAGAATTGTGGAAAGTATATTACTGATTTTAAAGTGTATTGGATGTTAGGCCTGTCTACTGTTTTCCCTAATAGCTCCAGGTCCGTTGTAAGAATTGTGCCTGTGGTAAGTCGGGTACATGGTAAGCAGAGGTAAATCCAAACTTTATTACTCTTAGCAGCGTGCAGGAGGAGAAATCCTCACCCGGATCACCCAATAAAATTTGTGAAATAATAAATAGTGTCTTTTCACGCCAAGGGCCCAGTGCGTGTGAAGGAATTGGTAACTCGGGTGACCTGGGTAAAACTGCGCGCTCTAGCAGTAATTTCTGGTAGCCAGAGGATGGTTTGGACTAGTTAGATTAGGTAGACAGGATAGGTCATAAACAAACCGTGAAAATAAAACGTGCTGCTGATTTCTACTGTATTTTTTTTTCCAAAAATTATGAAATGTGTTTTTATATATAAATGTGCATGATTTTGCATTGCTGCTATAAATATTGCATGTTGAATTAACCCAGAATTGTTTGTAAATGTTCAGTGTAGTCCGAATCCCCGGGGAAGTATTTTAGCTAACGGTGAGTAGAATCCGGTTAGCTGTTGAAGTCACTAAGTTTGAATCATTAGTGCAGGGTTAAAGGAGTAACTGGAAGCACTAATTAGGATTTTTTTCTGGAGTGAATGATAGCTACGAGTCCATTATAAAACTTTCATTGCGATATCACCTAGTAAGGGTCGCATACGGAAGGAGTAGTAGGGTCTCCGAGGCTTGTCTGGTAAGTAAAATAGTTCGCTGGTGAAATCCTGGCTCAGTACATATCCCCGACTAAGGTGGATGAGTCAGAAGAATAACGGGTTCTATGTTACTAGTGTGAAGGGACAGGCAAAGAAGTCTATCCAGAGTGAATGAAAAGTAGACAGAAGTGGTTTACTAGTAGCGAAAGAAAAGTCTTTTCTCTCTTTAGAACACTCAGACATAGTGGCAAACGTTGTGTGTTATTGACTAAAACTTGCACTCGCACTTTAGAGAGAGTAAAAAGTTTCCGTTACCTTGTGAAGGAGGGAGTCAGTCGGAGAGCTGCTCTGACGTCACTCCGCGCCGCGCTGGTATTGGTCAAAACAGCGGGTGGGTAGCGGAGCTGAATTTGTAAAGGAGGGGTGAGTGCCGAAGCGTGAGACTCTGTCTTGCGAAAAGGCCGCGCACCCATTGGTTAACCGTAGTTGTGTTCTCTGACCTGATTGGGTGGTGCGAAATAAAAGTCGCGCTAGCATTGGAAGCACAAAGGTAAACAAAATTAATCCAGCCGAGATAGAAGCGAATCTGGAGAGTTGTATGTGGTATCCAGATTTCATACCAAATCCAAAATACCTAGGATTTTATAAGGAGCAGACTTTACGAGGTAGACCGCACATGATGTATGGAATAAAGAGAAAATTGTCGTTTTCCGATAAAGTAAAGAATTTTTTCAAAACTGACAAGCCCATTAGAACGAGGGAAGGCGTACTCATTCCCCCGCCAAATACCCCTGCCTCTTTCATGTTGTTTGATAAAGGGTATCACACTTGTGTCTGGCTAGAAAATTGGGCAAAGTATACTGTAGGTGACGGAGTCCTAGCATTCCCTGTTGAAGGTACATTTAATGGTCGGATCCTGTTTAACTTAAGGACCCGCATGAACGAATTACACCCTAGACCTAGGTTGACCCAGTACGAAGCTTTGGAAGAATGGGAGATTGAGGCTGCAGAGCGAGATAAACCACGAATGGATAAGGGAGTGAGTAAGTGGTATCCCAGACTTCCAACGCCAACCAAAGAGCAGAAAATGAAACAGTGGAGGCAGTCTATGTTAACTGAAGGGCTGTTCCCCATGATGGGGGTATTAGAGGAGAAAAGAGGAAAAAGAAAAGAAAAGACCCATCACCTAGCACCTATGGGGGATATGGAAGATGAACACCTGGAAGACTTGTTAATGAAGGATCCACCTCCCTATGTAGCAGAATCAGATTCGGTGCATTCTCAAAATTCTGTTACCAATTACCCCCGAAGTAGGAGGGAAAGTGATTCAGACGGGACAGCTACAAGCAGTAAATATAGTGGAAGGGATGAGTTTTGCAGACCTAAGTCCACAGTCCCGAATTATCAGCCATTCGGGGAAAGTCCCCCTCGATTGGTCGCCCCGACTGCCCCGAGTATCTATCCGTCCTTAGTACCTCAGGTATTGCATGGCAACTCTGCTGAAAGGGGGTTGCAGGAAAAAGAGAGAGAAGCCCTGACTAAACAGCGAGAGGAATTAGTCAGAACCATTGCCCAGATGCATCCCCATCCTGATTCCTTGACCATTCCGGTAACTATTGGTCCTGCTATCCCAATGTATAAAAATGACCTGATTAGTCCCCTTCCTCCTGTTATCACCCCAATACTGCCTACTCCCAGCTTCCAGACCCCGAGGAAGGAAGTATTCATAGATGAAGATCAGGAAAGTGAGTGTGAATCTGGAAGTTTGATGGATCTGCCCATAAGGGAGTCAAGGGCCAGTGTAGTAGGGACAAGAAGTCAGCCCAGACAAAAGGAAGTGGTGATTGAAAGTGCATCTGGAATTAGGAACGCCTCTTTAGTTTCCCCTGAAGAATTAGACAGATGGACAAAGGAGATAGAGAAGGAGACCGCTCCATAACCTAAAGCATTGGAAATATATAAATTAAGAATAGAAATAGAAGAAATGATGGCTGGGAACGTGGGAGTTGAGCGCCTGAGCTCGTATAATGAAGAAGAGTTACTATTCATCAGTAAAAATCTTACCCGGAGTGCTAGGGTGCTCCATGAAAAGATAATGGATGCCGCCACAGAAATGGGAGTTGATGTTAGTCGCTCCAAAATTCTTCAGAAACCTTACAGAGTAGACTTCTCAGACAAGGATTTAGAAAGCCTGAATGTGATGGGAAAGCAGATCCAAGTAAGAGAATTGTTGAAAATCCTGCAGAAATGGGGCGAAGTGGGGAAATGGAGAACACGGTGGGCAAAGAAAAAGGAAGGCAGCAGGGCTGGGTCCGTAACTTCAGAATTCGTATTAAAGGAAGTAACCCCAACAGAAAAATTGTGCCCCATGAGAGAGGTCCCGGGAGGAAAATATGTCCATGTCCCTTGGTCCAGACAAGACATTGTGTCATTTACAAACGACTTCCCGAAATTACGTGAAAAACCAGTTGACTGGTACAGACAGGTAGAACGTTTCATAAAAGTTCAGAAATGTCTGCTGAAAGACCTGGATGGGTTTTTCGACATTGTGGTCCCTGTAGATCTGTGGACCGAATGTAAGATAGAAATTGATTGGCCGAATGATGAATATCCCAGAGATGAGAGAACGGGGGCCCCTTCACCGGATGTAATGAGGAAATATGACCAGGTCATCCAGTACCTTAAGAAAAAGGTGCCAGCAAAGGAGACAGATTGGACCCGTATAGATAGAACCACCCAAGAACGTGATGAAACGGTGCATTCATTTTATGAAAGGTTACTGCAGGTATTCAAAACTTACAGTGGTATCGATAATGTAGACATGAAAGACATGACGCATTTCAGTTATAGGTTTGTGCTAGGATTAAGGCCTGAAATCTCACAATGGATTCGAGATAACAAAATAAGTTGGCAGGGAAAACCCATAGATGATGTCCTGAAATATGCAAAATACTGCGAAGATGAAATCGAAAATAAAAAGAAAGCCCTCAAGGAGAAAGTGATGTGGGCACAGGTGAAATTAGCTGAACAGCAAGAAAAACAGTTAAGTAAAATGACTTCTGATAATAATGTTCCGAATACCAATTCTGGGGGGGGAGGAAAGCCCAGACCTAAAATGAGTCGTGAAGAGGCCATGAAAAAGTTTCCGTGCCATGGGTGCGGCCAGATGGGGCATTGGAGAGACGAGTGTCCACACCTACAGGCCGGTAATGCCCCTGTAAATGGTTTAAATCCACAGGTGCCGAAAGAGGGGACAAGAAAAACCCAGCAACAGGTAAAATTACCTCCAGTACCTCGCGCTCCTAGACAGAATTTTAAGAGTCAGGGTCAGCAGAATGAGAGGGCGGAAGAATGGGAGGTTGAGAGTGGAAGAAATGCAGTCATTCCACAGTACTTGCTAAATGATACCTTCCTTTGTGAAGATCAAGATTGACGGGGCCTGAGAGGGGAGGATGAGGAGTGCGTACTTGGCGCCTCCTTACCGGTAGACCAGACTGGACCATACATTGAAGGAAAGGTTGAAGGCAAAGACGTCACCTTTCTGTTGGACACTGGTGCTACCCGATCTACTGTAAGAACAGTGGATGTTCCTAACCTACCCCTCTCGGGAGAAGCAATCCAAGTAGTGGGCGTCTCAAATCAGATAATAAGTACCCCTGTAACTGAGCCAATGGAGATTTCCATAGGAAATTTCAAGGAAATGCACAGATTTGTGGTCTGTGATTCCAGTCCTGTAAATCTACTGGGACGTGATTTGTTGTGCAAGATGCGTTGTACCATTTACTGCACACCAAATGGCGTTGAAATTCAGACCCCCGATGAAGATGGCCTGTACAAACTGATGTTAGTCAGACAAGATGCCGATATCAAGCCTTTGACAATTGAGGATTTACCTGAGGAACTCCAGCTAAGAGTGGTACCAGAAGTGTGGGATTTCACAGGAAAAGATGTAGGCCTGATGGCAAATGTGGACCCAGTTAAAATAGCAATAAAAACAAATGCTGTATACCCCAAAACCAGACAGTACAAAATGAGTGCAGAAGTGAAGGCAGGAGTAGCGACTGAAATCACGAGGCTACTAGAAGCAGAAATAATAGAAGAAGTGCTGAGCAGCCCCTGTAATTCGCCTATCATTGGGATCAAAAAGCCTAGTGGGAAGTACCGGGTGGTGCAAGATTTGCGCAAGGTAAACCAAATTGTTGTGCCTTGCTGTCCTATTGTACCCAACCCTGCAGTGATACTCTACCAGATTCCCTGGAACGCAGAATGGTTCACTGTCATCGATCTGTGCCACGCATTCTTTTCCATCCCATTGCATCCCGAAAGCAAGTTCCTTTTCAGTTTTGAATTTGACAGCCATATCTATGTCTGGAATCGTGTCCCCCAGGGGTACACCGAAAGTCCATCGATTTTCAACCAGATACTGAAAAGGTGCCTTGAATCCCTAGTGCTGCCAAGAGAGTCTGTTTTGGTGCAGTACATAGATGACCTGTTAGTGGCATCTAAAACCCAGTCTGACTGTGTCACTGACACAATTGCCTTGCTGAATCACCTAGGAAAAGGAGGACATAAAGTGTCGCCTGACAAATTACAATTCTGTAAAAACTCAGTAAAATATCTGGGGCACCAGATAGAAAAAGGAATCAGGAAGGTCACTACCGAAAGGATCAAAATAATTAAAGCAATGGAACTGCCCAGAACGCAGAAAGAGGTGAGAATGTTCTTGGGAGTTGTGGGTTACTGCAGACAATGGATTGTAGGATTTGCAGCTCTAGCCCGACCCCTGATAAATATGACAAAGAAAGGAGTGGAAGACCCCGTCCACTGGGACAGTGAAAGCATGAATGCTTGGGTAACTCTGAGAAACTGTCTATGTACCGCACCTGCATTGGGTATGCCTGAGTACACTAAACCCTTTGAACTGTTCTGTGACACCAGAGAAAATTGTGCTCTTTCAGTCCTGACCCAGGAGCACGGATCAGTCAGACGACCAGTAGCCTACTTTTCGGCCACCCTAGATCCAGTGGCCGCTGGATTGCCTGGATGCTTGAAAGCCGTTGCTGCTACTTGCGTCAGTCTGGAACAGAGTGAGAGCATTGTCATGGGACATCCCGTCACTGTCTATGTTCCTCATTCTGTTGTCATCCTACTGACTAGAACTAAGACCCAGTACCTCACACCTAGTCGGCTGACTAAGTATGAGAGAATTTTGATTGGTGCTGAAAATGTAACTATTTCCCGGTGCAATGTCCTAAATCCTGCGACACTGTTACCTATCCCTCTGGATGGAGAATCTGATGAGGGCGGGGAACATAATTGCATCGATCTGACTGAATACAGCACCAAGCCCCGTCCTGACATTCGTGAAATAGCACTACGTGACGGGGATAAAACAATGTTTGTGGATGGCTCATGTTTGAGACATGAAAGTGGGAGTCTGAGTGCTGCCTATGCTGTGGTTACACTGACAGGAGTCGTCGAGGCATCTTACATGCGCGAGGTGAAATCTGCACAAGTGGCAGAGCTCATCGCGTTAACTCGAGCATGTAAGAGGGGAAAAAACAAAAGAATTACTGTTTACACAGACAGTCAGTACTGTTTCGGGGTTGTTCATGACTTCGGCCAATTGTGGTTACAAAGAGAATTCATGACTTCCTCTGGCACACCCATCCGAAATGGGAAAATAGTGCATGACTTACTGGAAGCTATCCAATTGCCCAAAGAATTGGCTGTGGTCAAGTGTGCGGCTCACAGATCTGGAAATGATGACGTGACTGCCGGTAATTGGTACGCTGACCAAATTGCACAGTTTTGTGCCCGTCACCAGATGTCCCTGCAAATTGCCCTGTGGGATGGAACCAGCTGCCAACTTATGTTGTTTGATAATGTGTCAACGTGGGAAGAATTAAAGGAGATACAACAAGCCACAGACAGGCAAGAAAAGGGCAGGTGGGCCGCAAAGGAATGCGAATTGCGAGAAGATGGTGTGGTGGTAAATCCGGCTGGGGTGCCTGTACTGCCTGATAGCTTGATCGACCCCATGATCAGAATGATACATGAGCCAACACATATGGGAAGAGACGCGATGTGTCGGGTGTTTGAACAAGTGTTCTGTAATTCAAAGTTCAGGGACCAGAGGTGCCTAGTGTGTCAGCAATTCAATGCAGGAAAGAAGACTGTAGTGAAACAGAGTACTATTGGAAAGGCAGTAGGTCCCTTCGTTAGAATGCAGGCAGACTTCATAACCATGCCCAGATGCAAAGGATATAGATATGTCTTAGTCGTAGTATGTCTATTTTCCAGGTGGGTGGAAGCGTATCCAGCTAAGAAAAATGACGCTATCACCACAGCCAAATTGTTGCTCAGGGAGTTGATACCTAGGTATGGGATCCCAGAGACGATCGAAACAGACCAAGGTGGGCATTTTGCCAACGATGTCCTATTGGAACTCTGTAGAGCCTTCAAAATGAAGCAAAGATTGCACTGTGCCTACCACCCAGAGGCTTCTGGGGTAGTGGAACAAATAAATGGCACTCTGAAGTCCAGACTGGGAAAAATGTGTGATTCCACAAAAATGAACTGGATAGAAGCTTTACCCCTGGTGCTGATGAGTTTGAGAAGTATCCCGAATCGAAAGACTGGCCTAAGTCCCCATGAAGTGTTGATGGGAAGAGTGATGCGCCAGGCATGGGTACCCGGAAACAAACTGCTAAGCATTTCTGATGATATGGTGCTAGAATACTGCAAGCAGCTGGGTGACCAAGTGCGTTCTCTCTCTCAGCAGATTGGAGAGACAGAAGACGAGTGGCCAAAGACTCCAGCACACAATCTGCAGCCAGGAGACTGGGTGGTGTTAAAGAAACACACCCGGAGCAGTTGCCTGAAGCCAAGGTGGGGAAAGCGACGACAAGTGATCCTCGTCACTACCACTGCTGTGAAGTGCGCTGGTGTACCGAAGTGGATCCACGCCAGCCACACAAAGCGGGTATCTGGAGAAAACGCGACTGGAGCTGAAGGCAGCACAGCTGAAGAGACTTCCGAGGAGGAAGGTCCGGAACTAGCTGACATCGAACTGCCGAGCACAAGTCGAGACGTTGAATGGTATCCCGCCGACGAACCAGTTCATGACCCAATACGAACCAGGAAATATTCCTACTTAGACAGTGAGTGGGATAGCCCAGGTGAGTCAGAAATAGAAGAAGCAGGTCAGGTCAACGAAAGCCACAACACACCTGATCAGGACATAGGCCAAGTAGGGTCAGACCAAGATCTCGAGACTCCTCCTGAAACTCCGGAGCCGAGAAAGGGACAGTTAGAAGTTAGAGCTGACGTTCATGCAGAAGAAAACGAAGAGATCGAAGAGCATGAACAGGAACAGATAGAACTAGATCAAAGTGCTCAGACAACAGAAACAACAGTAACCAGAAATAAAAAGAAAGTGCGATTTGAATCTGAGCAGGGACAGAATAGGGACCAGGCAGAAGAAATAGACGAAAGACCTGGAACCAGTCAGACAGGCAGGGAAACAGAAGTGCCACATCAAAAAGTGAAAAGAGTACACGAGGAAGGCGAAGTCTCCTCAACCACTGGGAGGCACGGAGGAAGAAGTGAACCCCGATACGTCAAGAGACTAAGGCTCAGATTAAAGACAGTCGGAGAAAACGATAAAGACCGAAAAAGGGCTCAAAGTGAAAGAAGTGCAGCCCAAGGCAAATCGCTGAGAAAAAGCGACAGAATAAAGAAACAGAACCGACTGTATCGGAGCCCTGAGTGGACGTACTTTGTGTTGGAAGAAATTGACGAGCCACACCACAGTGGCAACAGTGACAACGAGTCCATTGCTGATCGGAGTTCGGACGAAGACCCTCCGTAAGAGAACCCCTGAAGTGAGCCTTTGGTACAAAGGAACGAAGAGGGGTAGCAAAAGCCACCTGTAAGCTAAAAATGTCTGATCCGAGTGTCTCTGGGAAATCCCGGTGTGGGTGTCTCAAAACCTGTTGTAAGATATGCTTGTGTAGTGTAGCTATGCTAATAGTAATGTGGATAGGACTAACAGTTTTTCTACCCTTTATGATAAGTAGAGATCCAAACTTGTCCCCTACTGAACCCGAAGCAGTAGATGTAGGGGTTGTACAGACTGCAGAAACACCACGAAGACTAGAAAGACGCGACAAAAGAGTAGGACTGACACACACACGACCTAATTTAGAAGCACCAGATGAGGATGGACTGCATTTTCACAAAATGAAGAACAGAACGCATCTAAATGTTTTTGCTAACTTGTTAGTGCATTATGTAGAAGCTATGGAAATAGAGGACTGTTATGTCTGCATGAAGCTACCAACATCAGTGGCTGAAGGCGTGACATACCACCATCTACCTTTGACCTATGGAATCTCCTGTAGTATATTAGCTAGCTTGTTCTATAGAAGCACTTTGCAGTACTATTATTCAAATGATGACGTAGTATTTTCTGAACTTCCTGTTAGAGGACATTTGAACCGTGTACATACTACAAGTGACGTGACCCGCTATATGGGAGAATATTTCCTGACTATAGGTAACATAGACTTAGATCAAGCAAGAGAAGACAATCTGACCTGTTCACTGCAAGAGCAGGAAAAGATGTTTATAAAGATGGCAGACAGAAGGAGAGAAAAGTTTCAGAAGAAGGCAAATGACGAGAAGGATAGAATCCCTAGGTGGGCTGAGCACATGGATAACACCTCAGAAGGCGAAGCCAGTCCTGCCTTGTTGCTGGATTTTGAAAGAAAGGGGAAACTTTGTATCCATAGGGAAAAGACAGAGTACTATAACAATGTATTCATCGGTTCCAGCGAGTGTGAACATAATTATAAGGTAATTGGAGGCTGGGGATTCAAAAATGGGTCAGAACCTGTGTTTCCCGGAATATATTATATATGTGGGAACAAGGCTTATTTCAAATTGCCAGATCACTGGTATGGAAGCTGCTACTTTGGCATTGTTTTCCCGAAAGTATACCATGTGAATAACGCAGCTGGAAGCGATGATGAAACTAATGGCTTAGTGCGTAGTAGACGCGAAAGTGTAGGCGAAATTGTAGGTGATATCTTTAGTGCACTGATACCTGGAATGGGGGTAGTTCTGAACACCCATAGAATCTGCAAACTGTCTACAGTAGTGGACCGGTTATCAACGGACACTGCTGCTGGTTTCCTGCTGGTCAATACTGAAATGGTTGCGATCAGATCAATGGTTTTACAAAACCGTCTTGCCCTTGACACCCTATTAGCAAAAGAGGGCGGAGTCTGTAGAATGCTGAAAGCGCAACATTGTTGCACCTACATTCCTGATAAAAGTATCGAATTAAAACAATATGTGAAGAACATAACTAATTTGGAAAGGGAACTCAAACCATTGGAGGTTGACAGTGCCTGGACGAGACTGACTGGAGGTCTCTCCTCTATAGGTAGTTGGTTTACTAACTTAGGTAGAAATATTTTGTGGAAAATACTGATGCCAATAGTTATAATAGGTGTGGTTGTATTGATCATTTTTATCTGCTGCAAATGTCAAAAGTACAAAAAGAAATATACAGTAAATCCGAGGGGGGTGAAAAGAAATATTGATGATTTAGAATTAGAAGAGTTGAAGAGTGCAATTTACAAAAAGGCGAAAAATGACCACTCTCATAGAGAAGCTGCAAGAAAACTAAACGACAAATTTGTTGAAATTCGGATGAGTGATGTGGATGAATGAGAAAAGTTGGCATCTGTTTCCTTCATGTAGTGATGATAGTAAATATCATCAAAGAGGGGATTGATGGAGCAAGGATTTGCCCGTAAACGCCTTGCTCGTATGCAAAACCCTTGTCTAAACTGCATAATAATATTAACCTCGTTATTCGTCATTTATAAAGCGGTTTTCCCAACACGCGGGTGTCCCTAGGATGCTTGCTTGTTTGTCTTTTCGTACTAAAACGAAGCTTGCACTGAAAATGGCTGCTTTGCCGAAGTTCAGTCTGCGCATGCGTCGGTCATACCCATGTGATGTGACGCACTCGCATTCTGGAGGGATTCTGTGCTCATGCGCATTGATGCTAAAATGGCTGCTTGTCTCTCACCACGCTCTTTGCTTACTGCAGCAGCTTTAGCCTATCTGTCTTTTCGCACTAATCTTTAACGCAATAGTCATTATAAAGTAAGGGTTGGTTAAGTTTTAGCTTGGTATACAGTGCGATCATTTTTATGTATGATTTTAATTTGTTTTCGCTTACTTTTCATGTACCGCGTCTTTGTGGGCTGGGGCGATCATGAGCGGAGCCATACTTGAAGCTCTGCTGGGTACCGTCACATGACCGGAGAAAGTTCCAACTGCGCAGAAGCTAAATCTAGCCAGCTGTCTCCTGAAGCACAATGCGCCTGGGAACATCGCTGGGAATACGGAGTCTTACCTTGAAAGAAGCAATACTGTTGCTACCTATTGTAAAACTGTCCTGTACTACTGTATTCTATGCATGGGAACGTGAACCCGGGGGGCGGGTGTATAAAATTGAATATTAAACATGTGAAAGCTGAATTCTAGGAGGTGGTAATGACCGCACCACCTCTCCTGACCAATCACAATGTGGGAAACTGTCACTTGCAACATTAGTGGGTGGTCTAAGGGTCCCCAAAATAGTATAATTACCCTAGTTTAGCTTAGGAAAATTGTCCGACTTGTCCGAGTAGCAGACCTGTCACTGACCCTACGATCTCAATAGGTGCTCATTCCGAAAGCGCTGCGGAGCACTTTGTCCATACTTTCCACAATCCCCTAAGGGGTGGAAGATCCTAAGTGCTGGCGAAGCACTTTGCTGGGGAATTCGAAAATCCAATCGGGGTTTCTGGCGGATTACTTGCAGGAGGGGGTAACGCAGGCGTTGCTGTCCGAAGCTGTGGGTGTTGGTCGTACCCTGGGAGGCCCAGTCCTTGACCTGAACCTGAGGGGTATCCTGTCCTTACTGTCCGTGAGCTGTACCTGCTCGCATTCTGGCATTCCTTTTCTGAGGGTCCCTGTCCCCGTCTTCCCAACTGACCCGTGGCCAGGGTTGGTCTTCAATCTGAACTAGGTAAATATAGATTGTGGGTTTACGTCTCTCTCTCTCTCTCTCTCTCTCTCTCTCTTTTATCTGATACCTGTGTTATTGCTTTATTGCCATTGCAATTATATGTGACTGAATTTTAGTTGGTTCCTTCTCTCCCCCCCATCCTTTAGAAACTCATTGATTTTATAAAACCATAGCATGTTCCCGTTTTTTCCCCTTTCCTTTAGTGGTTTGCAGTGAACTTAGCAAGAATAGCTCAAATACTTAGGTTAAGTACATGTTCTAGGTCTCATCCCCAATCCTACGTTCTAGTATAAAATTGCAGTGACTAGTTTGTTCTAAAACGTCTACCTTTAGTTTCCCATATATCCTAATGGTCTTATTTTTGATACAAAGTTACCTATTGGTGTTGATCTTAATGTTTGATATATTACTCTGTGTATCGCTTATTATCTTGGCATCTTCTCTTTGAATTCCTATATAAATATTTTAACTTCATCAGGTGTCTGTGGTCATTTTACAGAATTGTGGAAAGTATATTACTGATTTTAAAGTGTATTGGATGTTAGGCCTGTCTACTGTTTTCCCTAATAGCTCCAGGTCCGTTGTAAGAATTGTGCCTGTGGTAAGTCGGGTACATGGTAAGCAGAGGTAAATCCAAACTTTATTACTCTTAGCAGCGTGCAGGAGGAGAAATCCTCACCCGGATCACCCAATAAAATTTGTGAAATAATAAATAGTGTCTTTTCACGCCAAGGGCCCAGTGCGTGTGAAGGAATTGGTAACTCGGGTGACCTGGGTAAAACTGCGCGCTCTAGCACTACCGCACTCTCATTTACAAACAGTCCAATTTCCATTGAAATGGCTACTAAATTTGCACAGACATACAGCTATATTGGTAAAACTATATAGTGCAAACGACGATGTGTGGACAACGGGTTTCAGCGAATATTTATGTTTTGTGCATCACCAAGAAAAATGTCTTAATTTGCTTTGCTGTTATTAAAATCTTTGTGTGTACAGTTGATTTAGGGGCTACCAAAGCTGATGGGCGCAGACGTCAGATTGTGCAAAAAACTGCAGCTCGACTTCTATGTCGTATTGCTAAATCTGCTTCGGTTTCCCCTCACCTACAAACTCTCCACTGGCTCCCTATTATTAAACCTATTCAGTTCAAAGCCTTGTGATCTACGCACAGGGCTATCGGCAGTGGACGTCCCCAGTCGTACTCTTGTTCAGGTAGTCTGAATCTGGCTGTGATTCCACGTGTGAAACTGGCATTGCTTTCCTGGGCTCCACTTTGTGTACACTCTTCCCCAGAAGCTTCATCCATGTGCCTCATTTGTGAAGTTTCTAAAACTTTTGAAAACCTGGTTATTCTAATTGTCCTTCTTCTGTTTCTGGTGCTTCCTTTTTAAAAACAATTTTTTTTAAAGTTCAAAAACCTTTATTTATCCCCACATATTTAACACCGCTCTTTAGCCTACAACCCGGAGGCAGGCAGCAACGTGATGCTATAATCTCACAACGCCGTATGGCATGGTCAGGTTGTCAACTTTATCCATTTTCGACAGCAAGTCATAACAACTAAATTAAAGGTAGCAGCTATAAATGTGATGCATAGATTTTTGAGCAGAAGGAAGAACTTAAAAGAATGCACACATTTATATCAATACCCAATATCCCATTCCCGCGGTCCTACCACCCCATATCCCCCCAATTTGAGCGCAGTTTGACAGCTACTCATTTCATTCATCCCAAAACACACTCAGACAGACCCGCCCCTGAAACTTATGTCTCATATACTATATGGCTCAGACAGCTGTCAATTTCTTCTCTTGCAAAACTCGATACCCTGCCTCCCCCTACATAGTCGCATTTAGCCACACAAGTCTGACCCCGTTCGACCCAGCCATCCCAACAAAGGCTCCCATATATCTACAGGTCTGGAGCGTTGTGGCATAAGTTCCCAATATTTCGTCAGTTGATCTTTACAATGCACAGCCGATTTAATCCAACCCGCCACTGTCGGTGGAGCTGCTCTCTTCCAGTGCAGCGCAATTTGTCTCTTGGCAAATAATAACAAAAGAGCCACCAATTTCCGGGAATCATATGGTATGTCCATAACAAACCCCAAGAGTGCCATAATCGGACCAACTTGCAAACCTAGCTCTACAATGTGTCCTATATGCCGTATCACCTCAATCTAGTATCTCCCTATTTGTTCACATTCCCATGTTAAATGGAAGAACGTTGGCTCTTGCTCCCCACACCTCCAACATTTTGCCTCATTTTGGAGGCCCATACGCAAGAGCTGTTTCGGTGTGCGATAAGTTCTATGCAAATAATTAAAATGGATGAGCCTCAGCCTATAGTTAGGTGACAAATTCTCAAGTTGAGAGCAGCAAAAAAGCCATTGTTTTTCAGTTATGCTTATTTTTGCTTCTCTTTCCCAAAGTGTTCGCGACTAATTTATTAGAACAGTAGAAGATTGCTTTTAAAACTTGTTGATTGTAATAACGTGTACTTTTTAAAACAACGCTATTTTACCTCTTGGCTCCCCACGTAATTCCCTCCCCGCGCAGCCGAGTCAGGCGCTGCAGCGGGTCGCAGGAGAATCGCCGGGACCCCCGGGCCACGCCCATTGACATAGGCCACGCCCCCCTTCACTACTAAAGCGCGCCTTCCCGCCAGCGCTTGTTTGTGAGCAGAGCTCTTGAGGCGGAAAGCCGAGAGCAGGAACATTTTTTAAAGATTGCTTTTAAAACTTGTTGATTGTAATAACGTGTACTTTTTAAAACAACGCTATTTTACCTCTTGGCTCCCCACGTGATTCCCTCCCCACGCAGCCGAGTCAGGCGCTGCAGCGGGTCGCAGGAGAATCGCCGGGACCCCCGGGCCACGCCCATTGACATAGGCCACGCCCCCCTTCACTACTAAAGTGCGCCTTCCCGCCAGCGCTTGTTTGTGAGCAGAGCTCTTGAGGCGGAAAGCCGAGAGCAGGAACATTTTTTAAAAATTGCTTTTAAAACTTGTTGATTGTAATAACGTGTACTTTTTAAAACAACTCTATTTTACCTCTTGGCTCCCCACGTGATTCCCTCCCCGCGCAGCCGAGTCAGGCGCTGCAGCGGGTCGCAGGAGAATCGCCGGGACCCCCGGGCCACGCCCATTGACACAGGCCACACACCCCCTCTTCCGACATATAAGAATGTGTTGGTTTCGGAGGCGCAGCGGACAGGCGCAGCGGGCGCGCCGGCGGTGCGCCGAAGGCTCGCCAAAGGCAAGCCCGTCTGCGCCCGTCCGCGACCATACGGGACCAGGGGCCATAATCCCTGGTTCCCACATAACCCAGGGCAGGACGTACAGCTCGGCAGCCATCCACAACATAGGAAGCACAACTGCTGTTCATTGCACTCACATCTATGCACCATCGGAGCTCCCCCCTCGCTGCCCTGGCTGCAAACACTCCTTTCGCAGCACCACTCCGCCGGCTGCGTCACAGAAATACTGTATGTATGTACTAAACTGTCGATCCTTGCCGAAGCACAGCACACAAATTGCCCTGTTGCTTGAGGAGCACAAGCCAGATGCTATCTTTCTGACAGAGACATGGCTCACATCCCAATCTGAGCCAGACATAGTCTCAGCCCTACCCGCTGGTTTTCAAATCCTTAGATTAGACAGGCCAGAAGGGAGAGGTGGAGGTCTGGCAATTATACTAAAAGACCAGTATCGCTGCCGAACTACAGCTGAAATCATTCCTGAGTGCGAGTCTAGAATTCAGCATAGATTTTAATGCGAACAGTACCTTCTCCGGCACTATGATATACCGCCCCCCGGAGCCTGCCAAACTGTTCCACAGGTCTCTCCCAGAAATCATAGCCAAACGACTTATGACTTCTGCTAACTACACGGTCTTAGGGGACCTTAATTTCCATTTCAATTCCCCTTTAGATCACATCGCTAAGGAATTAATTGATGACCTAGGAGCCCTTCAATTATCCCAGCTGGTTACAGCCCCTACTCATGAGAAGGGCAATCTACTTGATCCAATCTTTAGCAATTGCACCGATTTGATAGTGGATCAACCCACCCCCCTCCCCTGGTCGGACCACTTTTTAATCCCGTTCACCTGGCTCACATACAAAACCCCCGTGCCGACTCCCCAAGTCACAACGAGGAGGAATTGGGCAAAACTCCCCATGGAATCCTGGACAAGCAACCTGGACTCCACCCGTCCACTTCCCTGCACAGACCCCAATGTGGCAAACAAAAACTATGAAGGTTGGATCACGAACTCTCTGGACACAATTCTCCCTTTTCGTAGGTCCACCTTAAAGAGACTGCATAAATCAGCACCCTGGTTCTCAGATTCTCTAAGAGATAAAAAACGCCTCTGTAGGCAACGAGAGAGAGCGTGGCGTCTAGACTTCCTACCGGAAAAAAAGGTACAATACAAAGAGGCAATCAAGGCCTACAGAGAAGGGGTCAGGGCGGCCCAGGCCACCTACTTTTCGGACAAAATTATGGAAGCCAAATCCAAGCCCAAGGAAATCTTTCACATAGTAAAACAATGTACCAAAGTCAACACTGCTCCTTCCTTGACCAAAACTCAGGAACAATGTAATGAGCTTGCGGAATTCTTCCACAACAAAGTCTCTAAAATCTACTCCACCTTCCCAATAGCTGCCACAATTCCTGATGCAACCGACCTACCTTCCTCAAGACCCCCTCCTCCCTCAGACCAGCCAAGTCTTGAGCACTTTCCCCCACTAGACCTTGACACCCTTGGCAAAGTGGCACGCCAAGTTAAATCGGGCTCCCCTCGCGATCCAGCTCCACCGGAAATTCTGATACAAGCAAGCCAAGCCATCTTGCCTGTAATCTTGGAGCTACTAAATTCCTCCATCTCCTCCTGTACAGTGCCCACCGCTTGGAAGCAAGCCATGGTGCGGGCGTTACTAAAAAAACCCAACCTGGATCCAGACGATCACTCCAGTTACCGCCCCATCTCACTGCTCCCCTGGGCAAGCAAGGTTCTGGAGAAGTACATAAACGCCCAGCTAGTCCAGTTCCTTGAGAATAACTCACTACTAGACACGTCCCAGACAGGCTTCAGACCGAAGCACGGTACTGAAACCGCCCTGTTAGCGGTTACCGAAGAATCACGAAGGGTACTAGATCAGGGAGGATCAGTGGCAGTGATCCTCCTTGATTTAAGTGCAGCCTTCGATACGGTCAGCTATGCCACCTTGCTGAGCCGTCTATATAACATCGGAGTATCAGGCGACGCACTGAGGTGGTTCGACTCCTTCCTGACCAATAGATCTTTTCAGATCTTTGACGGGGAAACAGTGTCATCCAGCAAACCACTAAGCTGTGGAGTACCGCAGGGCTCCTCCTTGAGCCCTGCGTTATTCAACGTATACATGAAACCACTGGCTGGGGTCGTCGAACCGCACGGTATCAAAATTATATCGTATGCCGACGATACCCAGCTAGTGGTCTCGCTGGCACAAGAGAGCAACAGGCAAACTCCAGAAGGCCTGCTGAAATGTTTAGAGGACGTCAAGGAGTTGATGACTAACTCCTCCCTCAAACTAAACGGAGATAAAACAGAGCTCATGCTCCTGGGACCAGCCTCACCAGTGCCTTTCACTTCCTTATGGCCCCCCTGTCTGGGCTCTCCTCCCACCCCTAAGGAAAGTGTAAAGAGCCTAGGAGTATGGCTGGACAAAAGTCTCTCCTTCTCCACCCAGGCCACCAAGTTGTCCGCCACATGTTTTGGCTTACTCAGAACCCTGAGGAAGGTTCTCCCGCTTCTACCATTGGAAGCCAAACAGGTGGCAGTACAAGGCCTGATCCAGTCCCGTCTAGACTCAAACAATGCCCTATATGTGGGGGCCCCTGAGATGACTCTTCGGAAGTTGCAGGTGGTACAGACTGTGCAGCCCGTACCCTACTACAGATCCCGCGAACCCAGTCAGCTAGACCCGGACTAAAAAGTCTACATTGGTTACCAGTAAGGCAGAGAGTGGCATTTAAGGCACTATGTATTGCGCATCGGGCCTTCTGGAAGACAGGCCCAGCAATCAATGACAATCTAGTCATTCCTTACCACCCAAATAGAAACCTTCGCTCCACGGAGGCTTTCCTGGCGGTGATTCCCAGAGTAAGGAGAGCCAGGGCCGGAGGCAGGATGTTCTCCTTGAACACCTCGAAGCTGTGGAATGCACTTCCTCTACAACTCCGGTCCAACTCGAACCTGCTCTCATTCCGCAAACAGCTGAAAACCCTACTGTTTGCCAAATCCACCAAGTTCTAATCTCTTCTGCACCGCCCATCTCTGTCTACTTACTCAGCGCTTGGACGCCCTTGGGCAGCAATCGCGCTTAACAAATCCATATACAATACAATACAATACAGTGTCCTGGGTAATGCTATAGATACGTGTTATCAATTTGCGAGGCGAGCTATTGGTTAGAATGTTCTCCAGTGCAGACAGTGTTGGTATTGTCGCAGGGAATTCTGGATATTTAGCTTTGCACGCCACCCTTAGTTGATAGTAAAGCAACATTTCAGAGGCGGTAAGGTCATCCGGCTCGCGCATCTTCTACAAAGATATAAAAGTGTCATCTGGGTATAAGTCGCCTGCGGTGTCTAGTCCGCACTTTTGTGCTCTGTCTGCCACTGCCCTATCCGTCAATGGTCCCAGTAACGGATTCCCCCCTAACGGCATTGACGGTGCATAGAGCTCCGCAAGACCTGCACGTTTAGCTATGTTTAGCCAGGCCCATCTCACTATTTCGACCGTGTTGATATCCTTTGGGGTTCTCCAATACGGATGATATACAGACACCTGAAGTGGGGTAGGCTCTGCAACATCCCTCTCAATTGCCACATGCGGTTGATAAGGAATAGGGTGCTGTCAATAATGCAGGTATTGGGCTTGTGCACTGTAGGCATATAACTCAATGTCAGGGGCTGCGAGCCTCCCCTGATGAAATGGAAGTGTTAGAAGGTTCCATGAGACCCTAGGTTGTCTTCCCGCCCAGACCAAGTCTAAAATAGCAGTCCTCAGATGTTTAAAAAATTGTCCTGTAAGTGGCAGGGGAATATTGACAAATAAATATAGCAATTTCGGCAGGACGACCATCTTAGTTATTGCAATACGCCCCGTCAGGTATAGCGGTAGCGTCTTCCACCTTTGCATTTTGACTTCCAGCCAGTCCATTGCTGTACCGTAATTGGACAGCCATATTTCTTGTATTGAACGGCTGAATCTGATGCCCAGGTATTTGACCTCGTTTGTCGCCCACTCTATGGGAAACTCAGTTTGGCATTGCTTCGTTTCGTCAGTTAGAGGTAGCATCACCGATTTTGACAAGTTGATATAGATGCCTGTGAGTCCACCATATGGCACAAACTCTCTCATCAGTGGATCAAAGTTGTCAGCGGGGTTCATCAGGAGAAGAGTGTTGCCGGTGGCAGAGGCGAGCTCTACCCACTTAGCGCTGAAATTCTGTCAGTTACACTGCTCGCGCTGTTATCATAGCGTTCCTGTTTTATGTAGCGATTTAAGGCTATTTTAAAAATGTTCAGTGTTTTCCTGATTGTACCTGTATTCTCACTGCACCCCACTTCAGGCTGTTTGTGTTCGCCCACTCCCGCCACGGTCCGCCGCGTCCAATCATGGGCGTTTGATGCGGAGGGTGAGGAGGAGCCTTGCACTTCCGGGCTCAGGGAGCACAGTTCAGCGCTCTAGCGACCCCTCCCTACACTATAAATGTGTTTTGGTCAGCGACCGCGCAGCGGACGCGTGCAGCGGGCGCGCCGGAAGCGCGCCGAAGTCGAGCCAAAGTCAAGCCCGTCTGCGCCCGTCCGCAGCCGGACGGGGCGCGGGGCCATAGACCTTGGCTCTCCCACACCAACCATCATAAGGTATGGCAGACAGGAACTGTTAGACATCCAACCTAGCACTTCCTTATGCTGCAAACATTCTATGAATGCCCTATTGCTAAAAACTTGTACTATATGCTCATTTATCCCGGACAGTCTTGCCACTACCGCTAGTACGATCAACACAATCAAAGCAGCCCTAATTAATTGTAGATCTCTTCGGAAACATCGTATAGAAATCTTTCATCTACTCGAAGATGATGACATCAACATCCTGTTTCTCACGGAAACATGGCTGGACGAATACTCAGACCCCGATATTATTCAGGCCCTTCCTCCCGGATATTCCCTTTCCAGACTGGATAGGAATGTTGGCAGAGGCGGTGGCATTGCCATTGCCACTAAAGCCCCTCTAGAATGCACCCTCTCTCCTATCTCGGTTGACCATAGTGAAGCTGGCTATTTCAACATTAATACTGGTCCCAGCCACTCTATTTCAGGTATTCTTGTCTATCGTCCCCCTGGAAGGCTCTATGATTTTACTTCCACTCTCATGGAAGCCCTGACCCATCTAGCACTTAGGAAAAATAGAGTCTTAGTGCTAGGGGACTTAAATGTACACTTTGACGATCCCCTAGATAAGGAGGCAACAGACATTAAGTCGGAGCTACTCTCCCTACAACTAGATTTAAAAAATAACGATCCATCACACCAACTAGGACATCTATTGGATCCAGTCTTTGGTAACTGGAAGGGAGTTCAGACCCTACCTCCCCAGCCAATACCATGGTCTGATCATTTCATTATCCCCATACTATTCCAACTAGATAGAACTGAGCATCACAAATTAAGCACCCAGCGATATAAACGTAGGAAATGGAAAAACTTCTTGGCTGATTCATTTACCAAAATTGTTCAGGGTGCAGGGCCTCCTAGAGGAACCGATTGTGAGACAGCATACAAACACTTCAAAACTGCATCACAAAGGCTCTCGACATCACAGCCTCGGTTCGCATTACAACCAACGCCATGAGAATTAAAAAAACGGCCCCCTGGTTCAGTCAGGAGCTTCAGATCCTTAAAACGGCTTGTAAAAAGCTAGAAAGAGAATGGCGTCTCAAATTCTGCCCTGAAACTAAAGCCCAATATAAAGCAGCGCAAAAAGACTATAATAAACAAATACGTTTGTCCAAGGCATCTCACTATAACAACCGGATCCTGGAAGCCGAAAACTCCTCCAAGGAGCTCTATCAGATTTACAAAGAAATATCTATAATTGACTCTAATTCCATTTCTAAGAATGACTCAGTGGAAACCTGCAATAAAATTGCCAAGTATTTTTCAGGTAAAATCTCAAACATATATGCCATCTTCTCTAGTAATATCAAACCGGGCACTGAATTCACAGAAAATGAAGAACACATACGCACTCAAGTTTGTCTAAATGCATTCTCTGTTCCTCCCACCGAAATACTGGCAAAAATGTGCAAAAGCATCAAATCCGGCTCTCCTCGAGATCCTGCGCCACCTAAAATCTTGGCTGCGACTATCTCGGTCTTAGAGCCCCACTTTAGACACATGTTGCAAGTATCGTTTTCCACTGCTTGTCTACCCAATGAATGGAAACAAGCCATAGTGCTCCCTATCAAAAAAAAGCCTAATATAAGTCAGGACATACTGGAAACTGGAAAACTTACGTCCAATCTCCCTGCTACCCTATCTAGCAAAACTAGCAGAGAAAGTAGCCAATGTCCAACTCATGGCCCATCTTGAAGCCCAGAATGCTTTCCATATATCGCAGTCGGGTTTCAGATCAAGCTTCTCTACGGAGACCGCTCTATTGAGAGCAACTGAAACCCTGCGGGAAGGAGCTGATGAGGGCAAGACCATGGCTCTCATCATGCTGGACCTCAGTGCCGCGTTTGACACTGTAGCACATTCCATCTTGCTACAGTGTCTAAACAGAGCGGGGGTCACCAAGCAGGCGCTGGGATGGCTGAAGGCCTTTCTTACCAACAGGAGTTTCCAGGTCCAAAGAGGGACTTTTCTCTCGGACAGCTTGATGTTAGAACAAGGGGTACCTCAGGGCTCTGCCCTGAGTCCCACCCTGTTTAACCTGTACATGGCACAGTTGGCCGAGGTAGTACCATCGTTCGGCGTAGAGCTTGTCTCTTACGCCGACGATACTCAAATTCTAATCTCCCTGTCCGAGGCTCCCTCCTCTGAGGCCGACAATTTTAAATCCTGCATGTGCAAGCTTGCTGCCTGGATGACGGATCATTGCCTCAAGTTAAATGGAACAAAAACGGAGGTACTTATAATTGGAGGAATTGAAACAAAATGGACGAAAGACTGGTGGCCTACATGTCTGGGACCCTTACCTACTCCCAACCAGGAAGCTAAGAACTTGGGTGTCTGGATAGACAACAAGCTCTCCTTTGACAGCCATATCAAAAAAACAGTAGGCAAGTGCTTTGGAGTCATGAAAACCCTCAATCGTACCCTGGATTTGCTCCCGCTGAATTCCAGACGCACCATGACTCAGGCACTTATCACCTCTCGAATAGATTATGGTAACGTGCTGCTGCTGGGCACGTCTGAAAAAAACATCAGAAGATTACAAGTCCTGCAAAATTCAGCAGCACGCTTAGTGCTAAGACTTCCCCGCAGAGCTCCTTCCAGACCTTCCCTAGCCACCCTTCACTGGCTGCCTATTAGCAAAAGGATACTATTTAAAGCACTCCTCTGGTGCCACAGGATCATTCATCAAAAAGCCCCCTCCTACTTGTCCGATCTGGCTTTATTGTATGAACCCAACAGATCCCTCAGATCCAAAGGAATGGGCCTGCTTAAAACATCGCTCCCTAAAAGAGCCAGAATGGGAGGTAGGTCCTTCCGCACTCTTGCAGCCAAGAAGTGGAATACCCTCCCTACGAACATTAGACAAGAAATTAACGAGGCAGCTTTTAGAAAACTGTTGAAAACCCATCTATTCACTCTATAGTTGGCTGTATCTCTGTCTCCCCTCCTAATACTATCTCTCCACAGCGCGGGGACACGCCGGGAGGCGTCACCAGGCGCTTTACAAACCCCTTTAATAATAATAATAATAATAATCATAATAATATTATAAATGGTCATGTCATCGCGTACATAGAGATAAGTAAGCCTCTCGAGGTAAATCCAATGCTACGGTGCGTGTGGTGCTGTCTTAGACGCGCCGCCAGGGGCTCCGTTGCAGTAGCAAACAGCAGCGGTGATAAAGGGCATCCCTGCTTAGTTCCCCTCGTGATGTTAATTGGTTCTAAGATTTGTCCATTTACCCTCACTCGTGCCGTAGGGGCGGTGTATAGTATCCCTATTTTCTGGATAAATAGAGGGCTGAACCCCATACGTGTGAATAAGGCAAACAAGAATCTCCACTCAAGAGAGTCAAAAGCCTTCGTAGCATCTAATAAGGTGGCAGCCGCCTGCATCTTAGGATCTAAATAGTGCAGTAACCCGAACAGTACTCTTAAATTGTGAGAGGTGGACCTGCCTGGCACAAAGCCCGATTGATCAGACAAAGCAATTTGGGGTAACATTGGCTTCAGTCTATCTGCTAGTAATTTAGTATATATCTTCGCGTCTAAATTAATTAACGAGAGAGGGCGGTATGAGTCAGGATAGGTCGGGTCCTTATTTGGCTTCAAGAGGGTTATTATCATGGCCTCCCATTAGTGTTGGTGGCAGAATTCCTGTTTCCATTGATTCCATATACACCTTGTGCAATCTAGGCGCTATTATATCCACATACTCTTTATAGAAGGCCGCTCTTAGTCCATCTGGACCTGGGGCCTTATCAGCGGGCATGCCCGCAATGATTTCTCGTATATCATCTGCTGTGATCGGGAGGTCCATGTACTTTCTTGCCCCGTCATTAAACCACGCCAGAGCGATCGTTTCCAAGTATTCCGTTATCGCCTTCTCGTCTGGCACTACCTGAGAGGTGTAGAGCGATTTGTAGTATTCAGTCATCGTGCACAATATGTCCGGTGGTGTTCTAACCATTCTATCGTCTGCATCCCGCAGTTCAGTAATATATTCTGCTCCCCTGGGCACACGCAGTAGGGTGGCTAGAGTTTTTTCTGCACGATCCCCCTCTCCGTACCTCCTAGCCTGAGCATATTTGTTAAGGAAGGTTGTCTCTCTCTCTGCCTCCTCTTGATATTGTGTGAGTTTTGCCCTGAATTCCGCTCGTGGGGAAGCCGATGGGGCCGTCGTAAGTGCAGTTTCTAATCTCGCTAGGTCCCTTTCTAATCGTTCCAGTGTGTCCCTGATGGACCTCAGTACCCCCGTTTTTAGAGCCAAGCAGTTTCCCCTCGTCACCACCTTACAAGCCTCCCATAGCGTGCCCGGTGATTCTACTGAGCCTTCGGTGAGCTCAAAGTACTCCATTATCTTACAGCCGAGCTCCTCGCGAAACACCTGGTCCAGCAGTGCCCGGGAGAGAAATCGCCAGCTGAATGGCTGCACATATTGTGGTGGTATGGCAATTGTCACACCCACAGGCGTGTAATCAGATAGTGACCTCGGAACATGCATTGCATCCATCACCCTAGAGTGAAGGTCTCTGGACAATAGCCAATAGTCTAGTCTCGACCATGCATTTCTGTGGGCTGTTATACACGTGCCCGCCTGAAAACCCAGAAGTAGAGCCCTCCATAAGTCTACCAATTCGGTTTCCGATATGATATCCCCCAACTCTGCCGCCCTGGGGTGGTGCTCACGAGGAAGTCTGTCAGGTATAGGGGATATTACTACATTAAAGTCACCTCCCCAATGCACAGCTGCTGAGCCGCATGTCTGCATTTGATGCCACAAATTCAGGAAGAACTTAGGGCAGTCCGTATTAGGGCTGTATACATTCACAAGCAGTACCTGAATTCCACACAACGTACCCAGAAGCAATATAAATCTAACGCTTAGTCTTATCGTTTCAGGCAAATAGCGTCTTGCTCTTACAGATATTCCATACAACATACTCATAGTACATGCGTACATCACAGCCCCTCTTCTAGGTAGTCCGCACATCCATACCAATTTAAGCAGTGGTAAGTTTGTCCTAACACATAATGGGTACGAGTCATATAATATGAACTTTAGTGTTTCATCTTCTTTCCAAATCATCACAGTCAGGCACTTCCAACCCCAAAATGCGCGCACAAATAGCGTCTCCTGCTGCATTTGAACTCCACCCGCCCATCTGTTTCATGTGAATCCCAGTCTCACTCTCCCTCCCAGCCCAACCCACACCAACCCCCCAATCAGGTCGTGTAATCACCCTCCCCACCACCCACCTCCCCGCCTCAACCAAAACCAATATCAGAAAAATCGTCTGAACAATGGGAGTCATCCCAGAGGGTACGCAGGGTGGCCACCATCCTCCCCTGTTCACGTGACAGGGTGACCGAGCGCTGACATAACCTCTGCATCTCAAGGACCCACCTGCTCGAGTTGAGCTATGTAGCTAGTGGGGACATTTAATCTCTACTTCATATTGGAATCCCTTCCCAATTGACATGAAAGCATCCTTTATCAATATTTAGGTGTGTGCCGTAGCAACCACTCCACTACCCCCACATTTCTAGACTTCGGTATGTTACCAAGATATACATGTTATTCAATGTCACTTAGCCTGTCAGCAGACTCCCGCTCCTCCGGACTCGCCTGTTGTTTCTGATCTTTGGCCAGTTGTTTGGCATATTGGAGCGCTGCCTTTGCATCCACAAAAAAGGTAGGTCTGCCAGGGCCCTGTATTCTCAATTTCGCTGGGTATATTAACGCTTATTTGGTGCCTGTTTGTTGAAAGATCTTTTTCGCCGGTATAAATTCCCTGCGGGCAGTCTGCACCTGCAAGGTAAAATCTGGATACCGAGCTATGTCATTTCCATGATACTGAATCTTACCCTTTTCCCTTGCCATGCGTAGTATTGTGTCCCGGTCCCTGTAATTCAGAATCCTGGCCAATATCGGCCTGGGCGGAACCCTTGGTTTAGGTCTGGGCCCTAGGGATCTGTGAGCACTCTCAATCAAGAACATCATGGACAAGCCATCTCCAAACAGATCTTTCATCATTGTCTCAATATAACGTTCCATGTTCGAAATGTCTGTGGACTCCGCCACTCCAGTTATGCGTACATTGTTCCGTCGCAATCTCGCTTCCAAATCCTCATTCTTTTGTTGGATTAGTGCCAGTACTTTATCCATACCTCTCACTTTCTTTTCGAGCTCAGTCTGTCCCTCCTCCATTTTGGTGACACGCGTTTCCAACACGCTCACTCTGCCTTCTTGTTTATCCATTCGTCGCGTGATTCCATCCATCCGTGCGGCCCAGGTGTCCATTTTAGTGTCTATGCCCTGCAGGCTCGTTTTCAAGTCTTGGAACATGGATCTAATATCCTCAGCCGGTATTTGATTTGTGCCTTCTCCCACCGCATCCTGGTCTGTTTGTGTTTTTCAGGGCCAGGCGGCTTCGGCGTTTTCTTATCAAAAGTTATTTTGGGCTGACATGTTTCCGGCTTGCCCATTACAGCACCTGCTCAATCGCACTTCTTGTAGTTCAGATCGCAATAGTCCACACTTTCTCCGGTTATTAAGACTTTTTCTCAGCAGGACCAATCTGCACAGATCTAGTGACTTCCACTCAGCACGCGACAGCGGGGAGTCTCACACATCAACTAGTCTCTGCCCTTCAGACGTATTGTTGGTCTCCCCGCAGTGTCGCCTCTAGACGCTGCCGCCACGTACTACAGATGCAATCCTATGTCTTTGTTGTATCAGACCCTGAGTGACATCAAATTTTCAGAAGCCACTAATCCAACGCTGCTGCGTTTCAAATCCCTACGGCACCAGTAGGCACCAGGGTTCAGTACCTTGGAATCGGTATATCACGCGCACACAGGCAGTTCGGACCTTCACAGTCCCCCAGAGTCAATGGATCCACACTACAATCCTGCAGGAAGTCAGATGTAGTCATGCACGTTCAATGTATAGTGTGATGCACAAAGCGATCGCGTCCACCAATGTCCCAGTTATTAGCCCTGCACTAGGGGCCTGGCTGTCAGTTTGTATATATGCACATGTGCTACCATCTGCCAAAGGGAGTATCGTTCCGACGAGCACAGCCCCTTTACTGCAATTGCGGTTCGCTCCCCACCGCCAGCTTCCACGTAGGCTGCTCAAATCCGCGTCACAGCTTCTTTGCGGCAGCGTTTCTCCTCAGGCTCACTTGCGCACTATTACCTTTTGGCTTTGCGGGCCACACCACATCCTCCTCCAGAGAACAGGATGCATCTGGATAGAAACCGCAGGTTTGCTGGGCCTACCACTCCGTCTCAAAATGGCGGCCCGTTTCTGTGTCCACAGCCTGTTACATACACCCCGTTTTCCAAGCACATCAGTCTCCCTTGTGCCTTGGGTGTCGCAATTGTCAATATTTCAAATTTCGCAGTGTTTTAATACTGAATACACTTCGTTTGGTTACCTTCTACTTCTCGATCTCAGCAATTGCCACCTGTCTACGGCGTCATTTGTGGTCTCTCAGTCTCATCGTGGGAGAACGTTCGCACTCCAATCTTTGGCACTACGATCACAGATACAACCATATTCTCTTTGGCGAGTCACTCTCAGGTGGTCTTATAGCGATTTCCAGCTCCCGCTCCACGTTTCTTATACGGCTGAGTCCAGCGCCGATCCACCACTGGTCATCAGCACACACCGCTCGCGGGTCAGCCGCCAATTGAGTCCCCGGTCTCACTGATTGTATTAGGCCTCACCTCGGCTCCGAATGTACCGCAGCATCAGCCGCACAACTTTTGACAGAGCGGCTCAAATTCAGCAGAAGGGCACCACAGTGGATCGTAGTAAGCTCCGGTCCCCCGCAGGTCGGCGGAGCTGCGAAGTTAGGCAGCCATTCCGCTCAGCGCCCAAGCCACGCTCCAATTTCTGGTGCTTACTTAGCACTGGGTAACACCAGTGGGGTAGCAATGCATTTTATAAATCAGACTAGAATTTACAGGTATTTCTAAT